>NC_056751.1:121071856-121301856 GCF_019279795.1 Protopterus annectens | reverse complement strand
TGCTGAACCAGAGAAGGTAGCTGTAATTCCACTAAAGAACTCAACATCATTAGCAAGTTCTTTAACTTATTGTCAAGTTCTTCTGAGTGGAAAATGTTGTGGGACAGCTGGAAAAAAATGCCCTCAGAAAAGATGACTAAATCTAACATACTCTCCATTTGTTCTCCCAAACAGCTTGATTCTTGTTTGAAACACAGCTCTTTGTTACATGTCTCAGACAAGAAATCATTGGTCACTAATCATGGCTGCCAGTACTTTCTCCTTAATAGTAAAAGTATCAAGCCTTGTCAGTATAGGTCTCGGGAACTACAGCCTGGATTCCAGCGGCATGATTAAGCAATCAACACATTCGAGCTTCACTTCTTCTAGAAGGATATCAGTCCAGTCAGCAATCTTATGAGCAAGGAATCCTCGACAGTCTGCCTCCTCAACTTTTTTGGGTATGTCAGAATAAAAAAGGAGATTTCTATTAATGGGGACCCACCAAATCAACAAGATAAACAATATATATTGGAATCTGCTTATAGAACTACGTCTTCCATTGTCTGGAGACTTTATACATGGAAATTTTTACATAGATCTTTTTATACACCTTTGATGATGAATAAAATAAATAATAAAGATAATCTATGTAAGAGATGTAATGTAGAAATTAATGCTGACTGGGCTCATATGTTTTATGACTGTATAAAATTGAAAGAATACTGGAAGTCAATTAATGAAATTTTGCAGGCTCTTTTACAGATAATTTCATTATTTCTAAATCTCTTATATTATTCAACACACCTGTACCTCAAAGTGTCAAAATGGTTAAGCTTCCCTTGTTATGGTCTATTCTAGCAGTGGCTAGGAAAATAATAACTAGAAATTGGATTTCAGATATACCTCCTTCGTTCAATGAATTTAAAAATGTTATGAATATAGTGTGCCATATGGAAATAAACACAATTAGGACTAGAACAAACAGAAAAACATCTTATTTTATTGTATGGGATAATTTACAAAATTTGTTAAAAAATTTTAATTTCAATAGCATGGTATTTTAGTTTAATTAATTGATCTGATTGTAGTGGATGTCTTTGTAAATACTTTAGTTGTTTTGTTGAATATTATAATAATACCTATTTTTAATTACTTGTATAAAATTGTTATGATATTTCTCTTATATGTTAAAACAATAAACCTGTTTTGAAAAAAAGAATAAAAAAGGAGACATTTTTCCACCCAGCATGATCCTCAGCATTTACTTGCCTTTATTCTAACTGTTCCAGCTAAGCCCCTTCAGCTGCTAGGTGATGGGTAATGTCCAGTATTAATCTATCCCTATCACAGAGCTGATTAGAATGCGTGCTCAGTGTTTGATCTGTATCAACAATTTTCCCAGTAAGCCTTTCTATGTAATTCGTAATCTTACTGTTTATATTTTGCAGCTCAGACATTAATAGGTAGAATTGTGAGCTGTCTCTAACATCTAACCTATTCAAGCCTCCCTCTTTTTAAACCTTGCCCATTTTGGCTCTCGAGGCCATTTCTTAAGCTCTGTGTCAATACAACACTCTTGTTACTTTTTGCCCCTTACTTTCTGTTTGGCATAAATATCTGTTAAAAAGAATTGGACTAAAAACTACCAGAAAAGGGTCTTGCTCCTCCATCTCAGACTCCTTATTTCAAATACGGAAAAAAAATGTTTTCAGTGTCAGGAGAACTGGTCACTACAACAGTAGTACTATTACAGACATTTCAACAATTTCATTTATGGCATACCTCTCAGCTGTTCCTGATGTTGCAGAATATTCTTGATTTTGCCTCATATTTTTCCTTTTACCCCTAAAATCTTGTATTTTCTGGTAAATTACTGAGGATTACAGTCAGTCAAGAATGCTATATATTAGAACACATCATTTTTTTATTGTTCAGAAAATGTATGTTGATGCAAAATATTTTGTTCTATTAACTTTTTAAGTGAGGTAGAGTAATATTTAAAAAACGGCATCAAGTTTGGGCCTTTGTCTCCTCATTATTTTTTGCTGTGTTGAGAATTTGATGAAAGAAGTTGAGAGGTATGAGTTTCTCCTGGAAGGCATAGTAGTTAGAAAATGAAGGGGGCTGAAGTTTACTTATTTATATGTATTTATCTACAATTACTTAGGCAAGCAAACAGGTCAAAAGGCATTTTTAGTTAAAACCCTTGCTGTAACCATGAAGCTACATTGGTACTCAAGGTGGTACCTTAATAGAACTGTACACTGCAAAAATATGTATACATTTTATGCTCAGCAAATTAATACAAATAAACATTTTCAGTATGAAAAATAAATTTAATTCCTGCAGGTATATCAGTAGCCTTGCTGGTCAGGATGTACTGTTTTGTTCTAGCCAACGAGTATTTATAGTTTTGAAGCAATGTATTGAAGCCTGCCAAACTGTGGAGAGAAATAGGAGTTCGATTAAGTTTTTATATGAGTTTTCGTATTTGTTTTTCTTAAGTACTAGTTCATAGGTTCATAGGTAAGTACTAGGCAATCAGTTTTTAAACTGTTGTGAGCCTAACCGATGACCCATATTTAGAAACTTCTTCCATCCATACTAAATTGATTTTTCTGCAGATTTTGTTTCTCAGTTTTTCAATTGGTCAGAAAATAAACAGTAGGGGTAATGGTCCCCCAACTCTGCAATGACTATCATTTGTCCACTTTAGTCACCCCATTGACCCATTCATTCCTTCTAGTGGTGAAATCCTGTTGGTTTATTCATTCCCTGAGAGGTGAGAGTTGGGTGGGTCATTCCTTAGAAAAATCCACATGGCTGCCAATAACAGCTGGAGACATTCTCCAACCTAACTGCCTCATACATAGGCTACTAACTCCTCTTACTTCCCACCTCTAGTGCAGATGCTACAACATAATTCCCTGCACTCATCTTTGGACAACAGTGGCTACTTGTCAAAGCCATGTTTCACAAAGGCATTAGGTGAAAGAGCCTGCAGCTCCCTACTACAAAATGTCTACAAACAATAAGAATTAAGTATATATTCCAAAAGGAGCTGCTTCACTTTCTTCATTACAAGTGTCAGTGTTTCGGCACCAGCTCAGTTTTGCAGCAGACAGCCAACTCATACTTGCACACTTAACCACGTCTTACTTCAGACTATTTACTTGGCCAATACTGACATTTGTACATATATACAATGATGTATACTGACATTTGTACATATATACAATGATATATACTGACATTTGTACATATATACAATGATTTATACTGACATTTGTACATATATACAATGATGTATACTGACATTTGTACATATATACAATGATGTATACTGACATTTGTACATATATACAATGATGTATACTGACATTTGTACATATATACAATGATGTATACTGACATTTGTACATATATACAATGATGTATACTGACATTTGTACATATATACAATGATGTATACTGACATTTGTACATATATACAATGATGTATACTGACATTTGTACATATATACAATGATTTATACTGACATTTGTACATATATACAATGATTTATACTGACATTTGTACATATATACAATGATGTATACTGACATTTGTACATATATAAAACGTACTGCTACTACCAGGAAAATGAAACTTATACTTTGTGGTGAGGCCTGGGTGGCCTGTCTGGAGCAAAGAAAACGCTGACACGGAAAGTAGATTTAAGCGCTTTCGTTTGCTGCTTTTATTGAGCAATATGAACTTCTTCAGAAATCTACTTTTCAAAGTTTTACTTGCAGTATTTATAGCACAGTTAAAAAGAGGAGGAGACATTCTAATCATGCAGCCATGTAAAGGAGGAGATATGTATGTGATCTGTGGGGGTTGGTAACCCTTGTGTGAACTTAGCTGAGCCATTTAAGAAGATGTGAATGTGATCTGTGGAGGTTGGTAACCCTTGTGTGAATTTTATCTGAGCCATTTAAGAAGGCTTTTGATATTTAAATTTCCATTTAGGCCAGGGGGGATGTCTGCCCTGAGTTCTACCTGCCATTTTAGTTCTTGTACTTCCAGGAAGGTGTTGGAAATTTGTGTGAATGTGCGTACTTGTTCTAACACTAGGAATTTGATGGCTGGGGGTTTGCTGCAGGTGAGGGTATGCCTGGCTAGTGCATTGGAGCCATCATTCTTTCTGATTGCTTGCATATGTTCTTTAATTCTGTCCCTGAGCTTTCTAGAGGTCATGCCGACATAGAAGCTTGGGCAGTGGTGACAGTTGGCTAAGTACACTACGTTGCTGCTGTTGCAGTCATAGTGATGTCTGAAAGAGTATGGGGTACTCCTTTGTGGGAGTTGGCATGAGGGGGTGGTGCGGATGTGTTTACAGCATACACACTGTCCGCAGGGGTGGGTGCCAACTAGGCTAGGTGGGCCTGTTTTGTCTGGGTCTGTTGGTTGCCTCTCAAACAGTGTTTTAAGAGAGTTGGTTCTCTTGTAGCAAAATATAGGTGCCTCCCTAGGGTCTTGTATAGTTCTGTGTTGCTGGTGATGATGCCCCAGTACTTAGAGATGGTTTCTCTAATGGTGGTGCTGTCACTACTGATGGGGAAACGCGGCTGAGGTGTCGTTTCTTCCTTCACTGGTTCAGAGAAACCATAGGTGAGGATGGGCTTGTGCCGGGTGAGTCTATTCTCTGTGACCTCTGTGGCAGCTTTGCTGATGAGCTGAGGGGGGTAATTTTTGTCAGTGAATAGTTGGGTCAGTAACTTGCATTGGAGTGTGAACTCCTGATCGTTGCTGACTATACGGCTGAGCCGGACAAACTGGCCCTTGATGATGTTCCTTTTCATGAAGCCTGGGTGCTGGCTTCTGTAGTCAAGGAGGTTGTTTCTGTGGGTGGGTTTCCTGTAGAGAGTGGACGAGAACCTGTTCTCTTTAGTGTCCAGGGATAGCGCCACGTCTAGAAAGTTCACTTTGCTTCCTATGTCTGAGATGGTGAAGGACAGGAACTTTATGCTGTCTCTGATCTCTGTTAGAAACTTATCCAGTTCTTCTTGTGAGCCCTTCCACAAGAACACCATATCATCAATATAGCATTTGTAGAGCGCTACTTGTTGGAAGCCTGTGAGTTTTGTCAGCGAGTCTGTTTCCCATGAGCTTAATACCAGGTTTGCATAGGAGGGGGCCACTTTGGCTCCCATGGCTACTCTTAGTTGCTGGTAAATTTGGTCTTCGGCGAAGAAGTTGTTGTTTAGTACTATCTTGAGCAGGCTGATGAGTGTGTCTGCTTTGGTGGGGTTGTAGTTTCTGTGTGTGGTCAGGTATCTTCTGACCATTTCTGTGCCTTCTGCATGTGGGATGCTCGGTAGAGAGCTTCTATGTCCAGTGTGACAAGGGTCAGACTGGTTACATCATTTGGGCCTGGTACTGATGGATTTCTTGCAGGAATGACCATGAGTCTTTTAGGTAGAATACTGAACTTTGGACTATGGGGTTGAAATAATAGTCCAATAGTTCTGATATGTATTCTGTCTTTGTCCTCTTTGAGGACACTATGTGTCTCGGGGGGGGGGTCTGCTTGGTTTTTGTGGATCTTTGGGATCCCAAACAGTACCCCAATGGTTGGGGAGTCCACTGCCATGAATTCAAATTCTATGTCAGAGATTTTGTTGTCTGCTAACATCTTGGCTAGTTGGTTGTCTATGGTTCTGAACTTATTTAAAACCATAGTGATGTATACTGACATTTGTACATATTTACACTGATTTATACTGACATTTGTACATATATACAATGATTTATACTGACATTTGTACATATATACAATGATGTATACTGACATTTGTACATATATACACTGATTTATACTGACATTTGTACATATATACAATGATTTATACTGACATTTGTACACATATACAATGATGTATACTGACATTTGTACATATATACAATGATGTATACTGACATTTGTACATATATACAATGATTTATACTGACATTTGTACATGTATACAATGATTTATACTGACATTTGTACATGTATACAATGATGTATACTGACATTTGTACATATATACAATGATTTATACTGACATTTGTACATATATACAATGATTTATACTGACATTTGTACATATATACAATGATGTATACTGACATTTGTACATATATACAATGATTTATACTGACATTTGTACATATATACAATGATTTATACTGACATTTGTACATATATACAGTGATGTATACTGACATTTGTACATATATACAATGATGTATACTGACATTTGTACATATATACAATGATTTATACTGACATTTGTACATATATACAATGATGTATACTGACATTTGTACATATATACAATGATTTATACTGACATTTGTACATATATATACAATGATTTATACTGACATTTGTACATATATACAATGATGTATATGACATTTGTACATATATACAATGGTTTATACTGACATTTGTACATATGTAAAATGATTTATACTGACATTTGTACATATATACAATGATGTATACTGACATTTGTACATATATACAATGGTTTATACTGACATTTGTACATATATACAATGATTTATACTGACATTTGTACATATATACAATGATATATACTGACATTTGTACATATATACAATGATTTATACTGACATTTGTACATATATACAGTGATTTATACTGACATTTGTACATATATACAATGATTTTTAAGTTTGTGTAATTAAGGGTGTATTGGCTAAGCATCTTACAGTCCCTATGATCGGTTGCCTAATATTCTTCACATGTTCCTATGCTAATTGCTAATGACAGGTAAATAAGCTCCCTTCTCTGTAATCTCAGCTTTGTTCTTGTTTCTACAAAAATGTATATTACATTGTGTGAACTGTACAGTACTACACACTTGTAACCATCTCACTACTGTTCGTGTTGTACTTATGTTAATTTTATATTGTTTCTCCAAATATGAATGTTGTACTTGTTACATTGCAGAGTTCCACAAAATTGTAACTCTCTGGTGAGATTTGTGAATGCCTAAGTCATTCTAGGTTGTGGTCTGAGGACCAGTCTGCCACCTGGTCAACAAAATTAATAAAGAAATATATGCATAAAAACTATGTATCTTGTTGGGGCAGTCATCTCGAACTGCTTGGAACATCTATGACTTTCTTTTTTTTAACCTTGACAGACAACAGTGCTTGAGGAAGGTGGTGGAATGAATGGAACTATTTTTATATTGTCTGACCTGCCTGGCCTCTGAACCGAGTGGTTTCTTTTGTTTTACTCATATCACTGTGTAGATTTAGAAGTTAGGTTGGAGAAGGCATTAGTATATACAAATACAATAATTGAGAGCTATGGGTATGTCTGTAGCATGTGAAGTGTAAAGGTGTTATGCCATTGTGTCTGACACCTAAACATGTACAGTTATTTTGTAGTATGCACACTTGTTTCATTTTCTAAGTCCATCCTTTAGATTATCCATTATCATACCTCTCAAATGTACAGATTTTCACAGAATTTCCAGATTTTTGCCTCATATTTTTGGTCCATTTTTCATAAAATTGTGTTTTTCTGGCAAATGATTGGCAAGTCATGAAAGACTGAAGTCAAAAGATAATGACAGACATTTGAGGTTCAGACTTCATAAACCTTTTAAAAAATCATGCTAACGCAAACATGTTATTCTATTAACTTTCTAAGTTTGTAAGAACAATATTTAAATTTGTCCCTATTGTTGGGCCTTTGCCCCCTCCATTATTTATGGCTTTGTCCAGATTTCTTTCTGTAAAAGGTTGAGAGGTATGTCCATTTTTGGTATTGAACCTCCCTTTTTTACAGTGAACACAGCATTTCCTTCTTAGGTCTTGTTGCTGCGCAAGCTTTAATGCCACACTTCTTTTTATTTCTGCACATTATATGTGAAAATAATTAATTTGAGTTTTCTCCTGTGTTTTTTTTTAAATAATTATATCACAAATGACTTCCATGGAAACTTTAAGGATGGATTTTCTTAGCAGCTCACCTGAAATATGTTTTTTCAGTGGACCAAAATGGATCTGTGTAACAGTCAGACAGGATGCTTGTCATATTGATCACTGCTGCAGTAGCCTTAACTATATGGGTTATATCCTACCAAGGATATAACAACAGGCCATTTGCCAAAGCTTCCGGGCACCTTCCATACACAGAAACTGTCAAGCAGCTCGTGTTGAGCTGACTAAAAGACAATTTTGGGTGTGAAGTCCTTTAGAGCTTTACTGCTGCCAAAGAATATGCTCCTGTGAGGCATTTGAGGATCAACGGTTGGCTTCTTCTTTCCTTTGCTGGGCAGATAAGTTCCCTTTGTGGAAAAAAAAACTTCCATTTTCTTAAATATATTGTAGTTTTATTACTTTTCCCTTAGGAAAGTTATTTTAAAGCTAGGAGTATTGTATTTTAATGGACTGTCTCAATATTGTAATGTTCTTTTAAATGGAGCACACACTTTTTTTCTCTCAGTTTAAAAATAGTGTAAACTAACTGAAAACATATTTTCTGTGGAGAAATTATGCTTATTTTTCTACTGTCGAGCTGCCATAGTGTTTTAAAGTGCTTTTTACTGTTTTCTTTGGTCAAAAAAGTAACTTTGGGGGACTGGTAGTTTTACTGGCATTTACTGCTTCTCTTCCTCAGGAAAGATGCATCATTTTTGGCTTGACCATTGAACAGATTGCCAGTCCTACGTTCAGTCCTTCTTCCAGCCACAAAAAGAAAAAGTTAAGCAAACAGCCTTTGCCACCACAGCAAGCTAGCAATTTGCATCATTCACATGTGGGTGACTCTGCTGTGGCCGTTTGTTGTATAGCAGATCACTCATCTTTTACCCTGAATCCCTGTGGTGTAGCACCTACAGACACTATGGACCAGGATTAGCCGTGTCCTCTGTGGCTGTTGGAGTCCCCTCAGTGGGCAAGGGAGAGTCACTGTTATCAGTCCTGGGAGAGGGAACAGGGAAGGTTTCCCTGTTGTGTCATAATTATGTGCCCATCCTTGAGGTAGCAACGGTTGCTAGTAGTAACACGGTTGGCCCCATTTTTCCTGTCAAAAAGAAACAGAAAACCAAGCAAGTATCTACTCCTCCTCCTCAAATTTCTTTGGATAGGAGTAGTTTACTGGGGCTGGCTCTGAGTTTAATTCAGGCTATTAATCTTTCTTGTAAAGTTGTTTCTGGTGAAAGAAAGACAAATTCCTCTTTTCTTGAAGATATTCAAGATTCCGAAACTGAACAGAAAGATGCAAAGACAAAGTCAGGGTTTTTGTCTTCAAATTTTTGATTCAGACTCAGAGGAGAGATTAGTTTCCGATTCTCCCTATATGGGCTTCTATTTCTCTGAGACTATTGGTAGAATGTCCCAGGTTTCTCTGCCCCTCAGAAAATACAGTATGTTGATGCAAAAGGATTTTCCACCCATTCCTCCCCTTGTCTGCTTCAGACAATGTGTGTCTTACTGCCTGCAGTTTTCCTGATAGTCAGCCAGCTGTCCTTAAGAAGGCAGGATGTATTATACACCATTCCCAAACATGATCCAAAACCTTTAGTTGACTCCATTGCTGCTAAGTACTTAGTTAATTCCAGTCATACTCATTCTAACATGGAGGGGAAGATTATTGATAGGTATGGAAAAAAGAATACACTTCTGCAGCTTTGATTTTCAAAAATGTAAATTGTCAGGCTGATATGCTGAAGTTTGTTCTTACAAATTGTAAAACTATGAGGAATGTTTCTTCTCGGAAGAAAACTCTGCTTTAAATAATTTGGTTTCTTCTGTAGCACGTCCCTACTCATTATTTGCTGTGCGTGTACGACTCTGTTGATACTTCTTCCAGGGCTATGGCCACTGCTACTGTTTTAAGGAGATTTGCCTGGCTGCATTAGCAGAACCTCCCAGATGATATAAAAAATGAGGTTTTATATTTTCCCTTGGATAGAGATTTAGTGTTTGGTCCCTCTGCTGCAAAGTTGATCAAAACATGTGATGAATAGGGTAAGCTTATCCAGGGAATCTCTTAAGCTTTTTCAGCCCTCCTTTTCTAGATTGTTCAATGGATTTTATTTTTCCTCATTCAAAAAACAGAACAGTCTCAACAGAATTCAAGTAAACAGACGTTTAAGAAGAAGTGGGATGGGGGTTCCAAAATGAAGTCTTAAACCTCCCAAAACTAGAGACAATCCAACAAATCTGGATGACTGTTCGGGAGACCTTGTGACCCCATTCCCACCCTGGCCCCTTTTCTCTTCCAGAAAGTCTGAATCACTGTTTTTCTCTTTGGCAACAGATTGTTTCAGACAAAAGGGTTCTGAAAATCATTCATCATGGTTACAGATGGTAGTGGGTCGAAATATCTCCTTTCTGGGGCATCATTCTTCATCCTGCAGATCAGACACTTTTTTTGTTTGCACCTGTTTTTCATCACATGTCATCCCAAGGAGTGATAGAACCAGTTCCTCCTTCCCAAGTTGAGAAAATGATTTTATTCAAGGATGTTCTTAGTGTCAAAGAAAGAAAATGCTTGGAGACCAGTTCTGGATCTTTCTTTCTTAAATGTGTTTGTGATAGTGCCAAAATTCAAAATGATGTCACTTCACAGCCTGTTACCTCTTCTTCCTCTTTCAAGTTTCTTAGTAACACTAGACTTAAAAGATGTTTATCATTACATCCCTATTCATCCAGACTTTGGAAATTTCTTAAGGTTTTGTGTGTCTGGATCACATTTTCAATTCTCTGCCTTACCCTTTGGACTATCCACTCCACCACGAGTGAGTCATTAGATGTGAGTGGCATACAGAAAATTCTACGTAAAAACTGATTTATTCTTCAGTGTGATGATGAGTTGAAGGTTTTTTTTTTGAAGGTCCCCTTACTTTTACCTTCAGGAATAAACCCAACATTAAGAGCATCTTAGAAAAAACAGTCAATACATCTCAGAATAATTTCTTCATAATGTCTAAATGTGGCTGTTGCCACCAATGTCCCTTTACTGATATTGATTTAGGGGGTCCTCTACTTGAAAAAATATTGAGAATGAATGCACAAGGGAAATTTAACTGTTATACTGACAGAGCTGTGTACCTGGCGAGGTGCTGCTCCTGTCCTGCCTTTTATACTGGCAAGACTACGAATGCACTTAATAAAAAAATTAAAAAAAAAAAAAAAACAGTGTAAGAAACTTCTCTGTGTGGAAGATTTTCAGTCCATATCACTATACTGCGGTGGTTGTGCTGCAGTTGCATTGTCGCCTCATAGCAAGACGTTGTCCCGTTCGATTCTCAGTTAGAGCGTCTTCTGTGTGGAGGCATACGTGAATGGGGCATGCCTTCGTTGAAGGTTGTGCGTCAGGGCTGGTAACCCGGTACGTAAAAATCCACTACCAATCATTAGCGGACCAGAGTTCCGCTGTGGCGACCCTTAACCGGGAAAAGCCAAAAGACACAAACAATATTTCTAGTTAATCACTGTATATTAATCAAATCAGTCAATAGTAGTAGAAGTAGCAAACTTAAACTCGTCTTAAGTCAAAACAAAACAAAACAAAAAATAATAATAGAAAATATATAATTGTACAGCATTACTAAGTATTTGAAAGTAATCCAAGTAAGGCAGGAAGTATGTTTCCATTCAAAAATTCTTTATTAAGTACACAGACAAGCGATCCAAGTAAAACAAAAATAAAGTAATAATTTCATCACAAGCTTTCTAAATAAATATATACTTTTTATCAGGCATGGGAGTGGTTTATTGTGCTATAAAGTGTTATTGGTACACATGTTAAATTCACATCCCTTCCCCCATCAGTGTGACATTCAAGCTGGTCCTGCCCTACTTAGTAGCTGTCATAATAATATAACCCTTATGTACTTTAAATAAAATTTATAATGATATGGTACCTTTTATTTAACCAGATTATTAAGTCTGTGATTTTATCCAAGACAATATACTACATGGCTGGAAATATATCAACCTTAGTTCATTTGGTAATCAAAAAATATATATAAATATATACATATACATTTTGCATGTAAAATCAATTTCTATTTTCATAACCTATTGTTAACAAAGATCGCTTTCGTCCTTCTAGACGTCTTCAGGTCTGTGTACAAGAACCCTAAAAACAATCTATACAAATATATATAATTGTATAATTAGTATTGTTATTACCCATCATTTTGAATAAAGTGGAAAAAAAGAGAACCATAAATAAATAAATAAATAAAAATAAGAAAAAATGTATGTATGATGATGGAAACAAAATATGCACTTAGGTTCATAGGTTCATACTAGGCTATCTGCCCTGGAGCAATTATAAGCCTAGCCCGATTTTGTTTGGCTTATGCCACCCCTTGATTTGAGTATACTGTGCCCTTTTTAAGGTTTAGTTTGCTGTGCCTCTGTCTAATAGTGACACGGAAGTAATCCCCGGGACAAACCTACGATCCCCCATCCACTCATCAAGATTCTTCTTGAAGAGATTCAGTGAGGTGCTCTGCCTAACATGAATTGGAATTCTATTCCAGAGCGAAGGGAGCCTCTGGGTTATGAATCTGTCCCTCCAGCAAGTTCTATTTATTTCAGTGCTGAGGTTCAAATCTCTCGAGCGTGTGGCTCTAAGGGATTTAGATTTACTGAGGTGGAGCATGTCCATTAATTCTGGATTGGACATAGCTTTATATGTCAGGCATAGATCGCCTCGAAGTAGGCGGTATGCAACTGAGTAGAGCTGGAGTTTTCTTTAACCGAGCAGCATATGGCATCTGTTTGAGTCCCTTGATCCTCTTGGTGAGGTACTTTTGGGGTCTTTCTAATTGCTGCAGGTGTCGGGTAAGGTACATCCCAAAAGGGACATTGTATTCTATGATGGGCCTGATGAGGGATGAATAAAGGGGCACGATTACCTCTCTTGATCTAGAGGTGAATCCTTTCATGATGAGGTGGGCTATGTAAAAGGTCTTTCTAACCACTTTGGCAATGTGGTTGTCAAAGGAGAGATTGCTATCAACTTGGGTCCCCAGATCCCTAATTTCTTTCTCTGTACTTAATGGGTTACCGCCTATGTGGTAATTTGTGGGCACATTGTTTTTGCCAAAGGGTATGACTATACACTTTTTGGCATTTAGCTTTAGACCATGGCTCTGGCACCAGTTGTCCGTCTCTGTGAGACCTTTTTGAAGGATGTTTGTGTCAGCTGGAGAGTTGATTATGGCACCTAGTTTGCAGTCGTCTGCGAACTTGGTGAGCCATAGTCCTCCCACATTGGCCTGTACCTCGGAAAAGTATATACCGAACAAGAGCGGTCCCAGGACAGAACCTTGTGGGATGCCACTTGTGACCGGTTTCGAGTCTGACATGGCTCCAGCAACTCTCACTCTGTGGGTTCTGTCTTTGAGCCAGTTTGTGACCCATCTTGTGACATAGGGGTTTATATTTAAGCTGGATAGCTTATCTATGATGCCCGAGTGGGGTATTGTGTCAAATGCCTTTGCTAGGTCCAGATAGGCTGTGTGGACTACCTTCCCTTCATCTATGGCTTTGGTGACTGTTTCGAAGAAGTCAACCAGGTTCAAAAGGCAGGATCTGCCCTTGACGAAGCCGAACTGGGTAGGGTCTAGTGTCTGTAGGTCCCCAATGTCTTTGTTTATAAGCTCCATGATGATCCTCTCCATAGCCTTGCAGACTAAGCTAGTCAGGCTTATGGGGCAATAGTTTCCAGGGTCCGTAGAGGCTCCACCTTTGTGGAGTGGGACCACTGTTGCTGTACGCCATTCTGTGGGCACATATTCTGTAGTGAGGCTGAGATTGTACAGCTGTTTTATTTGAGGGATTAGTTCTTCTTGGAGTTCATGTAGGACACAACCCGGGACGCCATCTGGTCCCATGGAAGCAGTGTTTTTTACTTTGGAGAGGGCAGCCTTCACCTGAGCATCAGAGATGTTTGGGAGGCAGCCCTTTGCTGGGATAGATACTTGCTCTTTTTTTGGGGGGGAGGGGGTGGAGAAGTTTGCACTCAACCAGTCTGCCAGGATATTGGCGATGTCTGTGGGTTCAGTGTATTTTTTGTCGTTTAGAATCAACTCAGAACAAGTCAGAACTTAAATTACAACTGATTTAAAATGGTAGTTAAAACCAACTGGTAGAGTAAAATAAAATACAATTAGTCATGTAAACTATGTGGCAATTTTCTAAGTTCCAGTGCACTTTTAATTGAACAGTAGTAGTTTAGTCCAGGCTTCCTAAAAGAGTTCAGCTTTAATTACCACATGAGTTCATGTTTCTCCAGAATATTCGGGATGTCTCCTTCAAGATCACCCATGTCTATGCGATCCATGATCTGGAACTTAAAACCTGTGTGTCTGAGAAAGGTGTTTGGCTACTGCATTATTTTTACATCCAGAGCAGATTTCTGGCAAATTACATGAAATCCTACGCTTTAGTTTATTTACAGTCTTGCCCATATAGAATGAATCACATTCATTGCACTGTGTCCTGTAAATTACTTTTGTAGTGTTACAGTCACCCCCTACTGGTTTTAATGATTTTCTTTAAATAAGGGCAATAAAAACTATCACCTTGCTGTATAAATATACAAAATGTACAATTAGTTTCACATCTTTTAGTGCTTTTCTCATATGGTCTAGGTTTAAATTCAACAAAACTTCTAATGTTCCTGGCCTTCCTGTAAACAAATGATGGAGCTTCACCTAAGATGTTAATCAGAAAAGGGTTTCCTGTGACAATGTCCCAGTTTTCTTCAATAATATTTTTGATACTGTGATAATCCAAAGTGTATGTCAGGATGCAGCTATTATTGCATTTGTTATTCTCTGTGGAATTACTTAACATTTTTTCTATTGGGGAGGTGGGTGATCTTGAAGGAGACATCCCAAATATTCTGGGTTGTTTTGAGACTTCGGGGAATCCACGGAGATTACTTGTTTTTAATAAAATAATTTACCAACGTCAGTATAGCATTACTTAAATAGATAACAAGAGTGGCTTGAAATGCTTGTTTATGTGTTGGGTTTAGCAAATTTAAATTCATGGTGCTTGAACATATTGATTCTGCTGTATATTCAAGGGACTGGCAGAATTGGCTCTCACATCAAGAGATGTTCTGTCAGCTCTGTTTGCATGCTGTGAATTATGCAGGTCTTAATGAAGCTATTTCCATCTCAAGTGAATTGAAATTGGGAGCTGCTAGACTGTAATTTATATTTTTATACCTTTATGTCTTGCTTGCTGTGTCTGGATTTGTTTAGTATGTTCAACATGCTATGTGATCGACAGTGTTTTGGCTATGCCCCATTAAATGTTTGGTGGACTTTTTCACTGTGCTTACTTGTGATTGTTTTTTGTGGGTGTGTTGTTTGAAACTTTTTAATGAATCACATTAGTGAGTCTTTATTTCTTTGATTCATTCATGGTTCTGAAGATGTCTTTTACAGACAAAAGAGCTTAACTGTGGGTTTAATAATAAAGCGTTCCCAGGTCTTAGCTACCTGGTCGTTTTTGGTTCTATTTTGACTTAAAAAATGATTATCATCACATCCCTATTCATCCAGACTTCAGACAGTTCTTAAGGTTTTGTGTTTCTGGATCACATTATCAGTTCTCTGCCTTACCCTTTGGACTAACCACTGCTCCAAGACTGTTCACAAAGTTTCTAGCTCCAATTATAGCTCATTGCAGGCTGCAGGGTATCCACATTTTCCCATATTTAGATGACTTGCTTATCTTTGCAGAGTCGTTTTCAAGGTGTCGGGAATCTTTCTGCTGAGTGAGAGATCTCGTACACAAGGTGGGGTCCCAAGAGAACGTTCAGAAGTTGTTCTTGATTGCCTCACACAGGATTGTGCTCCTGGGATGTCACCTAGACACCTCCGTTCAAAGAGCTGTTCTTCCACAGGAAAAAAAATAGATCTACTTCTGACTTCGGTCACTGCAAGGGAATGCCTCAGGGTTTTGGGTCTCATGTTATCTATGGTTCTCATGATACCCCTGGCAAGACTCCACATAAGAAACATACAGAGGTATCTGAAATCTCTTTGGTCCCAGCATCAACAGCCTTTATCTTTTCAGATCCTAGTACTGGGGTTTGTCAGAAAAGAAATCTTTTGGTTGAGACAACAGACATCCTTAAATCTATGTCTCCCCTACTCCCTTTCTGTTCCAAAGCAGTCAGTCACCACAGACACTTTGAACTTTACTTGGGGAGCAGTTTCAGAAGTGATCAAATTGCAGTGGGGGTAGGACACCAAGGACAGATACAGCCACATAAGTATCAAGGAGATGCTTGCTCTGTTCAGGTGCTCAACTCTCTCAACTATCTCTAAGTCCTGGGACCTCTTTAAGTGGTTACAAACAATACCACAGTAATGTAGTACATCAACAGGAAAGGGGGAACCAAGCTATACCCCCCCTTTGTGGACTAGCAATGTTATCTTGGGATATAGCTTCCCAATCTCACTCTTCAGGCATCCTATATTCCATCAAAGGAAAATTCTGTAGCTGACAAGCTGAGCAGGACCAGGGAAGACCCACACAAATGAAAACTAGATAAGGGCTTCTTCCAAGATTTGATCCATCCGTGGGTAGTTCCTCAAGTAGACCTCTTTGCCTCCACTCTGAACAATCAAGTGGCAAAATTCCATTCCAGGACTCTATGCAAGAAAGCCTGGAAGACAGATGCCTTTTCATTTCTTTGGGCAGGAATGTTCTTGTATGCCTTTTTACCCTTTCCAGTAATATCCAGGGTACGTCTGAATATTCAGAAAAAATCCCCCAGGATTATTGTGGTGACTCGCTTCCAGCCCAGGCACCCATGGTTCTCCCTTCTTTTAGAAATGGCCAGAGGCAATTACCACAAGCTTCCACAGAGAATGAATCTACTCCTACAAGAACAAGGGTGTTTGATAAAGCCCAACAGAGATCATCTTCAGTTGACAGACTGGAAGATAGGGTCGTAATTCTTTTTAAGCACCTGTTTTCAGAGGACTTGCAGCAGGTACTAATGAAGGCAAGAAAGCCTGCTACTAGAAAATCACATATTAGCCAATGGAAAAGGCATTTTAGTTGTCACCGACGACATAACCAGCATCCAATTCAGGTCTAGCTGTTCTCTGGTTTTACAATATTTGTGTGAGTTACTATTTTATGGCTTTTCTTATCCCTTTATCAATGTTTGTTTATTGGCCATTTCAGCATGTCTGCCCACGGATCCTCCTGTTTCAAGCGGTCTTATGTCAAAATGTTCTTGAAAGGGGTTTTGGAGAAGAAGCAGCCCAGCAAACTGGTAGCCCCTCTTTGTGTTAGAGAAGATAATACTTGCTTCATTTCAACCATTTAATCTGGCTGACCTGAGGTTCTTAACATGGAAAACTGTTTCACTGATTACTCTGACCTCTGCAAGAAGAGCATCTGAGTTGCAAGCTTTTATGGTGAGTCAGCCCTATCTCATTTTCCATAGGGACAGAGTTTCTTACTAATCCTTCTTTTATGCCTAAAGTGGAATCAAAGTTTACTTTAAGCTAAACTGTCCATCGCTATGTTTTCTTTCCTGTACCTAAAAATGAGGGAGAAAAGGTACTCCATACCTTGGATGTCCACAGACAACTCAGGTAGAACTCAGATCTTTAGATCATTTGTTCATTTCTTGTGAAGGTAAGAAGAAGGGACAACCTGTGTCAAAACAGACTATTTCCAAATGGTTGTGTAATGCTATTACCTTTTGTTATACTCGCCATGACAAATCTATTCCAGGCAGGGTCAAGTCCCACTGTACCAGGGCCATGGCTTTATCTGTGGCTTTTTGGAAAGGGTTGTATTCTAGATGTATTCTAGTAATTGCTACTTGGTCTTCAGAACATACTTTTACAAAGCACTATAAGTTTGATTCCTTCTCTAGGTCTAGATCAAGCTTTGCTAGGACCATTCTTCAAGGGCCCTGGTCCCTTTTCTTCTTACCTCCCATATGTAGTTGGCTATGGTAATCTACCCCATATAACTAAGGCTACTGTAGCAGTGATCAATATGAAGAACATGGCACAGTTGTGTAAGCTGAACTTACCATAACAGCTGATGCTTGAATGATCATTGTTGCAGTAGCTGCTCCCATCCTCCACCTCCCCGGCTTTTTTTTTTTTTTTTATGTCAGGTTGCGGACATTTATTTTTTGTTATTCCTAACATTTCCCTTTCGGGGCTCAGCCTCCTTGTCTCTGCTGGCAGGAAATCTCTGAAGAGCTTCTCTCCAAACTTATCGTTTAGTCAGCTCAGCTCAAGCTGCTTGACAGTTTGGAAGCATGGCAGTACCTTGAAGCTTTGGAAGCTGGTCGCTGTTACATCCTTAGCAGGATATAACCCATATAGTTTAGGCTACTGCAGCAGTGATCATTTGAACATCTACTGTTGTGCTTAAGTTCAGCTTATATAACTGTGCTGTCTGCTTCTTTCTTATCACATGAAAACATTGCACCTTAGAAACTCTCCAAAACACATTCATGGATTTGTTGCTTACATACATGCATTTGGAGGACATTGACATAGGTTTTCGAATAGTTTATTCGTCCTTTTCTTTACATATATTTAAATTATTTGGAGGGCACGCTGTATAGTTATTGTTTTTTATTTTCTGTTTTATAAACTCTTATTTTGCAGCATTGATTTTTCAATGTACATCGTGGGGCTTTTCTTCCAGGACCTTCTCTGAAAATGTGCTTTTGCCCAGCAAAACCATACCGATCAGCAAAATAAATAAAATAAACAAAAGGCGGCTATAAGAGTTGTGCTTTCACAGTAAAACATCTTCCCTACTATCATTTGTTTGGCAAATACACTATGGTTCATGATGCCAAGTATGAATACTATCTTCTGTCATTTGAGTTGTAGGTGTACTTGACATTGTGTGTGTTGTTTAATGTTTTGGTTTTAAAATCAAAAGATTGTTTGCATCCTTGCTTGTGAACTGCTGTTTCAAACCGGACATAATACTGTATTTTCGTGAGGAGATTTAAGGTAGTACACAGCAAAGACTCCAGCTTTGCTATGTATTTCTTGTAATTTTTACTTTCTGGTTAATGTGCATGTAAATTGATATTCCTTAAACCTGACAGAGGGTGTTAAATTTCATCCAGCAACTTGCACAGTGTTTCCTGTCAGTGTGTGTGTCTTCATGGGAGTGTAGGTATGCATGCAGCTTTAGTGAGGGGGAAGGGAATCCAGCTGCATTACCAGACTATGGCTAGATTACATGCAAAATGAATTTACCCCTATGGTGCCCCATGACTTTTTGAATTCCTGCTTCAATGCTCTTAATTTTTGCTGCATGTCAAGGAGTGTGATTAATGTACCATATAAAAGCTAGCTGAGGTTATTTTTTTCCTATCTTGTAATGTGTGTGTGTGTGTGTGTGTGTGTGTGTGTGTGTGTGTATGTGTTTGCGTATGAAAAGCGTTCACAAATCCATACTGCCTACTTATGGGTATGCATTTTTGGACTAGTTTTCTCCTGTGCCTGTAGTCTTTTAGTGCTTTTTTGACTCACATTGCAAGTAAGCCCCCCCCCCCCGCCAAGTCTGCTGTACTGGTATTATATAATGAAAGTCATATTTTATGTGCGCGTGTGTGTGTATGTGTGTGTGTGTGTGTGTGTGTGTGTGTGTGTGTGTGTGTGTGTGTGTGTGTGTGCTACTTCTGAGGGTCAAACAGTATGAAGGAAATGTTTGACTACTTTGCACATGCACTCTGTTATGGTCATACTTCTTAAGTGTTTCCTCGAACGTTCCTCATTTTGAGTATTGCAAAGTCCATACTCTTCATAGTTCCACACGGATAGGGTTTGTTACATATTCAGTGGTAAGAATGTTATGGTAAATGTCACTGAATTACACTAATTCATCAAGATAACTTTCTATAACTGTAAACTAATATGTTTAACTATCCTGAGAGCTTCCTAGTTGAAATTGTCAGTAAGTTGTTAATAAGTGTTCCACATTTTGCCTCTTTGTTCCACATTATGAGAGGTAATGTTCTGTTTTCCACATTTGGAGCTGGAAGGTTGAGCGCTATGGCTTATGGTCCATATAGCTATTATTTTTATCAACTTTTCCTCTGGTAGTGGACATGTACTGTACTGTTTGTGCAAATGTTATAATTCACTGTGCATGTTGTAGTGATGCTGCCTTTTTACAAGTAATTTTCTGTACATATATTTGTGCTGGGGTTGTGTCTGTGGATTGTTTGAGGCTAATTACTGCTACCCACTGTTCTTTAAATGTGCTGGAGTCATTTGGACAATGCTATGTTCTACCCATTTGTAAGGCAATTAACATATGAGTTATATTATAACCTTACTATGGCAGTGCTGCACTTATGATTTATAAATGCTGTGTATGATGTGAAGATTTCTATGTATGCCTTTTATTTGACTAATACAACTTGCCTCTGCTCCTTATTTATTTATTTATTTATTTATCATTTGTGTACTCTTTCACGACAAAATAGGTGGCTGGTTGGATGACACCTTTTCAGCCATGATGCAAGTTCACAAGGAGCATCAGGATAGTATAAAGTGTGAAAAGATCCAGAGCAAGTCAAAAGGACAAGGGAAAATACAAAATAGGGTAAATTCCATAGGAATTCAGGATGCAACTAGGACGTGTGAAATAGTCTAAAACTGACAACAGTCCATCACTGACCAATATGGAATGCAGAATGTAAACCACTTGCATAACCAAATACTACAAAATCAACATGGCAAGAGGCACATTGACAGGCAAACAGATGGAATAGCAGGACCAGACTTTAATAAAGAAAAATTATTGTAAAAATAAGTTCGTAAGTTCATAGGTAGGTACTAGGCTATTGGCCCTGGGGCCTATACAAGTCCAGCCAAAAAGGTACTTTGCCACCCAAGAAAATTATTTTCCTGTGACACTGTCGAGCAGAGCCACAGAGGTGATCCCCGGGGTGAATTTCCTATTTCCCATCCAATCATCAAGATTTTTCTTGAGTGCTAATGAGGAGCTTTGTTTGATATAGATAGGTAGTTTATTCCAGAGTATGGGAAGTCTCTGGGACAGGAATCTATCCCTCCGGCATGTTCTGTTTATTGTGGTGGCAAGGTTTAGGTCCCTAGAGTGTGTAGCTCGGAGGGACTGGGATTTCTTTAAGTGGAGCATGTCCAACAGCTCTGGGTTTGACATAGCTCTGTATGTTAGCAGAGATCACCTCTGAGTAGGCGATATGCGACGGAGTAAAACTGGAGTTTTTTGAGATGGTCTGCGTAGGGCATCTCTTTGAGGTCGGTAATCCTCTTTGTGAGGTAAGTTGCTGTAGATGACTTGTAAGGTACATACTAAAAGGGGCATTGTACTCTATAATGGGTTTAATGAGTGATGACTAGAGGGAATCAATGACCTCTTTTTTCTGGATGAGAAAGCTTTTGTGATGAGGTGTGATGTTAACTGCTTTCATCTTCAAATATCAGACTTCATCAGAACAAATGATATATCATCAGCCAACAGTAAAATATATTACATACTAGTTGTCATTGATTTTTAATTGGATGAGTTAATAGGGAGACTATTTAACTGTTGGTTGCCGATATATCATTTGTTCTAATGAAGTCTGATCTTTGAAGACGAAAGCGCTTAACAACTTGTTCAACTTGTTATTTTTACAATTATTTTTCTTTATTAAAGTCTGGTCCTGCTATTCCATCTGTTTGCCTGTCAGTGTGTTTCTCTCAGTATTAATTTTACAATATAGAATACAGAACAAATTAGTAATAATTGCATAAAGGCTGGTTACGGTGAGTTAATTAACCACTGTGTCTAAATGAAGCTTTTTACAGACTAAACAAAGAGCAATAATTGCATGCAGGCCATTTACTGTGAGCCATTTAAATTGAACCTCTTTACAGCCTATTTACAGTGAGTCAACTAAACACTGGATGTAAGAGAAGTTATTTACATATATATAGCACAGATTTGCAGAACAGACACTTATGGGCTTTTAAAGTCTATACTGTTTGTTTTTAAACATTGTTTCAGATTTACAGTCATAATTCTGAAGAGTTGTCTGTCAGTAGCTGCGGACCTATTATCCATTGTCCCTGAAGCAGTAGCACTTATATGCTTGTGGTAGGTACTCCTTCAGCTTGGTTTTAAGGCAGTTTAATGTTTGTTAACTTTTGACTGCATTTGGGACATTGTTTCACATAGCTGGCTCATTGTTTTGCAGAGGCTTTTTTTACAACTGCTAGTCTAAAGTGAGGTTCTTTAAGAGTACTGGTTCATTTTGAATATCCCTGAGTGGATAGGATTGCTCTTTGATGGTTAGAATGAAGTTTAAGAGGGGAAGTCAACAATAGAGAATAATAATCTTAAAGATACAGAAGTCCAGTAGGAAGGTGGATCTGCTTTGAACTGGAAACCAGTTAAACTTTTTAAGCAAGGCATTGTCATGGATTTGATGACTAGACAATAGTACAAAACAACATAACTTATTTTGTGTCACTTATAATGTATGACTTGATTACTCATGTCTCTCATAATGTCACCTTAAGAATCGGAGACAAAACCAAACATAATCAGGGACAAAGACCATAAATCAACGACACTTTTTAAAGGCTGCTATAGCTCAGCATGAATGTTGCTAGAATAACAGGATTTACCATGCACTATATGAAGAATAAAAAGCCTTGACTGTAATGCTTGGCAGTATTTTCTTAATGTAATCATCACTGAGCCATTGCAAAATCAGACATTTTAAATGGGACAGAGTCAAACTCTGAGCCCAAATCAGTGGAATCTGTGGAACTCAGTAAGGTGGAGGGGTTTGTGCTTAACCGAAAATGGCGTGCAATAATTGGTAGAGTTTGAGTTTAGGAATGAGCACATCCCTAGCTAATATTTGATAATCAGTGGATGAGAGTAAATGAGACAGTTTTATAGCTGTGCTTTATATGAGCCAGAACTGTGTTTGCATTACTGTATGTATGTTTATTTATTTATTTATTGGATATTTTAGTTGAATGGGGTATAGTTCTGCAACTTTTTTGATGGGTGACAAACAGCATTTCCTTTTTACTGTTCTTATTTAGTGGCCCCAGCTACAGGAGTTGCCAAGATGCAGCTGGAGGTTGTCTCTTGCTGAAGCCCAGCTTGCTGACTGTTTTCTTAGGAAACTGTGGGTCAAGGAGGGAGAGGTCAGTTAGCAGGACCGGCCTTAGCTCAACTGGTGCCCTAGGCAAAAAGGCTCCATGGCGCCCCCTATCATACCACCTGGTGCCCCCATCCTGGTCTACCTACACCAAATAAATACTGGAAAAGCGCCCCTGTTAGAGTGGTGCCCTAGGCGGCCACCTAGTTGGCCTTTGCCTAAGGTCGGCTATGTCAGTTAGTCCCAGTGTAAACTTGAGGGCAGCCATCCAGTCATCTAGGTTTTGTTAGAAGGAAGATATTAAATCACATTGCTTAACCTGTAAAGGAATATAAAGGGTCTGAATGGAGAGATGATAAAGTGTCCGAATTAAGAGATGATAAAATCATCAAGCAAAGGAGGGTAGTATTGCCTGATTTTAATTCATCCTCAAGTCTCAGTGAGTACCTTCACAAGGTGGACCCTGATTTTACAAAATCTTACAAAGATGACACTGATATATAGACTGTATTTAATATAGCATATATCATTGACAGAAGTAGTTTAAAAAATAAAAAAAAGGCAGCTGGGTGCATAAGTCCCAGGATAAAAAAGTGCCCAATCCTGGTAGGCACACAGTTGCAAGGACTGAAAAAGTGACAGTGTAGAATCCTCATGACACGGAAACATTCATACAAAGGGGTTAGGCCAGGCTCAGGGGGAGGAAGCCCCCTACCGTTGTAGAAGGAAGTAGTAGTCCACAAAAACCAACAGGCCAAAAAAGAGCTATAAAGATGATAGAGAAGAGAGAAGAATACTTTGAAGATAGGAAAGAAATTATGTACTGTTACTATTATGCAAGAAGCCCAGAATTTATGGACAGAAGATATACAAAAAGATTAAGAGAGAAATTACTGCTCATAAATATAGAAAAACCCAAACTTTAGGCTGCCCAGATGCTTTACTCCTTTACCATGGTAAAACATTGAAACTTCCTCCTCCCAACACTTGGATCCAGCCGCTCAGTAACCCTCTTCAAGACATCTCTGAAACAACACCTCTCCTCATCTTGACTGTGCACATGTGCTAACAACACATCTCATATAATCTAACTTCAACCATCACAACTATTCTCACCCCCACTCTACTACTCTTGGCATCCACCTTTCGCATCCACCTGTCTTTTTACTTACTCCACCTCTCCATCCTGCCCACTTCCCTCTTCTACTAACCCTCATTGTCCTATCATTGATCCTTCCTGTCTACTTCCTTCTCTTCCTAACCCTTGTAGACCTACCATTGAACCAGGCGAGACATTCAGGTACTCTTGCAGCCAACCTTAATATCATACCACCACTTATGTCTGCAATAATATCCACCAACTTTGCTGATTCCTGCAGCAGGACTGATATAGCCTATCATTCAGCTATTACATCTCCTAAACGTGTGAAAAGTGTAAGTACTTAGTCTCTAATTAATTCCTATATTGGCTTTACACCCTCTCCATGAAGTGTCCTATATAATTTTTGCTAGCTGAAAACTAATCATATATGGAATGTTCTCATGTATATACTCTATTGCTTGTATAATATTTTTGATTTGAGAATGATTACTTATGTACTGTTTTTTTTCACCAATTGTATAAGCTGCCAATAATATGTACTAAATGTCTTTATTAATGTAAATTCTGTATTGTATGTGAAATGTCTTATATGTGGAGCTTTTCTGCCCGGGACTCCACTGAAAATGGGCACTTCTGGCCTAGCTGGACCATCCCGGTAAACAAATGCAAATAAATAAATAAATAAATTAGAGGAAAGAAAAATACTTGCACAAGAAAAACTGTCAAAAGCTTCAAATGCAGATTTGTGTTCATTAATATAACAGTTTCATCAAAAATTTAGTTATTTATTATTTGTTTTACATTACATAGACCAATAAAATAAACCTTGGGCCATTTGGAAAAAGGAAGTGACGGAAGAAGTGCAAAAATATGAATAAAAAAATCTAGAGATTTTTGAAGAGTATAAAAAAGAAATGTGAACATGGGAAAGAAAGAGAGATGCGATATAGTGCAATATTTATGCAAATGAAAAATCCGGTTAAACCAATACAAAAAAGCAGCTCCAAAGATATTCAAAGAGAAATACAAGCAAAGGCACCCAGATATGGAAATTTTCATATTACAAGAAATAAGATCAGAATATTAATAAAGTAAAACTTAAAAAATGGAAGCTGAAGTTATGGAATGCCTGCAAAATGAATTTAGTGTAGAAATTTTAACATAGGTTATGTCACAGCATGACGGAACAATGAGTCCCCCAAATAAGGAGAAACTGGGTGGGGGGGGTAGACATTTGAAGAAAAAATATGGACATGGGAAAGAAAAAGAGATTTAACATGGTACAATGTTTATGCAAAACAGAAAGCAAAACTAATCAATACAAAAAAGCAGCACCAAAGATATTCAAAGAGAACCAAAGATATTCAAAGAGAAATACAGGCAAATGCATCTGGTTATGGAAAAGTTTACAATACAAAAAATTGAAAACAAATAGGCAAAGTAGAAAGAATTAGTAATGGAGAAGTTAAAGAAATAGAAAGTGAGGTTGTGGAGTACCTGCAAAGTGAAGCATTTAGTGTAGAAAATCTAACTCTGATAATATCACAGCAGGATAGAATAATGAATCCCCAAATTAAGGAGAAACCAGTGGAATGGAAGGCATCTGATCAGATATTATATAAATATACTTTGGAGCTTTCTGTAGGAAACACGAACAAAAGTTCAGTGAAAGATGGATAGCAAGAAAGGAACAGGAAACTGTGGTGACACTGATGCAGTCAATGTTGTGGAGTGATAGGCCAGTAAGTTCCCATATGAAAGAGCAACGAATGATGCAAGATGTAGCTGAAGAGAATATGCCACAGGAAGATGTTCTGGAACTTTCTGTAGAATGCCCACCAGAAATGGAGAACAAAGACTGTGCCCTTAGTTTGGAAGAAAATGATCTAAAGCAAGAGTTGCTTGATTTAATAGATATGGCTAGACATATTAAGATCAAAGAAAGAAATAGACAATAGAAAGTCATTAAGTCCCAAAATGTTAGAAGTTTGATAAACCAAATGAACACAGTAATCAAGACTGTTCATAGAAATTCATGTGATATAATAGAAGTAAATAGGATATATTACTGTGCATCTAAATTAATAACAGATAAAGGCTTTCCACAAAAACACAGGGCAGTAAGGGAAAGGAAGGGGAGAAATTAATTACCATTGTGGAAGTACTGAAGAAAGAAAACTATAAAGCAATTAAGAGATGATGTGTCGCTATTAGAAGAGTATAGAAGAGGGAGCAGATAAACAAAAATACTCAGAAAGATAGATGTGACAAAAGCAATGCATAATATCATTACAGATCAGGATCGAGTGTACACTGTTGCAAATAATAAACTAAATACTTCAGCACAGGCAGATAAATATAAAGGAAAACTACAAAATAAGCAATTTATTTATGATCCAAAACATTTTTGTAAAGAGCTGAGAAACAAGGAAACACCACCAAAAAAGAAGAAATAGATACATTTTGGAGAAATATCTATGAAGATCCTGTGCAACATAACAAAGATGCTGAAGGGCTAGAAGTCCAAATGTACAAGATATGAATTGGGATGAAGTAATGGCCAGAGAAATTGAAACAAAGTTAAGAAAATCTACTAAACAGAAAACTCCAGGCCCAGATACAGTACCTAACTTCTGGCTAAAAGCATTAACATCTTTACATGAAGATTTAGCCCCGAGTAGGAACTATTTATATGCATACCCCAAACAGACTTCAACCTGGTTAACAATAGGAAAAAATGATACTCCTTAAGAGTGAACATGCAAGATATCCTAAAAACTTTAGCCCAGTAACTTGCCTTTTGACAATGTATAAACTGTACACTGGAATTGATGCTGACAGAGTTTATAATCATTTAGAAGAAAACTCAATCATGACAATAGAAGAAAAAGTTAATAAAAGAAAGTCACATGGAACAAAGTTTTTAAATAAAGTCATAAAGGAAAATTGTAAAAAGGGGAAGAATCTAAGTATGGGATGGATAGATTACAAAAAAGCATTTAACAGCATCCCACATTCATGGATAAAGGAGAACTTACAGATGTATAAGATACAACCTACATTGATCAATTACATTACAGTGACCATGAAACAGTGGCAAACCACTCTACAGCTAAGCCATGATAAAGGAAAAAATATTATCCATGGGATAAAAATTCAAACGGGAATATTTTGTGGATAATTTAAAACTGTATAGTTCATCAAATGAGCTGAAAGCACAACTGGAAGAGGTCAAAACTTTCTCAGATGATATAAGAATGTTGTTTGGTCTTGATAAATGTGCAAATACAACATTTAAAGCAGGAAAGCTGCAACACTAAGAAAATATCAGTCTGGGATAGGAATTTGATATAAAGGAACTTGAGCAGGAGGGAGTGTATAAATATTTGGGAAATGATGAAGGATTGACAATAAAACAAGAACAAATACAAACAAAACTCAGTAAGGAATATTTTAGAAGACTGAAATGTATAATTAAAATGTTTTTAATACTGAAAACAGCCCTGACATCTACGATCAAAGTCCAGACTATAAACCAATTTGTTCTTCCTGTTCTAACTTCCAGTTTTGGAGGTGATTGACTGGCCCAAAAGGTATTAGATTAGTTGAACAGGAAAATGGGAAAAATGCTTCATACTTATCAAATGATGTATATAAATCAGTGTATACCAAGATTATATATTCGTCATTTTGAATGAGATACGAGCCTCCTCGAAATTGATTATATGTATGGATCTGCAGTTATAGGACTGCATGCATATCTGCTGATCTCACCAGATCCAAACATAATGAAAGTTTTGAAACACAAAGAGAACAAATCTAAGATGACTTCCCTGCTAAGTTTAGCAGAAGCATAACAGTGTCAAGCTGGAATGGAAACCAAATCAGAAACAGACTAAAATCAGGCAGCAACTGAATGTGGCAAAAAAAACAAAAAACAAAAAAAAAAAGGAAGAATGTAAGGAGAGGGATCAGATGAGAAAAAAGGAATGTGAAAAAGGCATAAATACAGTTGCAAGTACAGAAAACCCCTGGAACAACTTCATGTCACTCAGGATCGGTATGCAGGAATGGTTAAGGCAAAGTGAATTTAAACTAAAAGATGTAAGGTTAATATTAGCAGCCCAGGACTTTGGACTACATACACATTGGTTTACAAAGTGCATTGAACATGTAGGATTAATAGACAAATGTAGGTTCTGTTAAACAGAGTTGGAAACATTCGCACATCTTGTTGCTGGGTGTAATACACTAACGGCAAATTGTCTGTATACTGAAAGGCATAATAATATGACAAGACTGTTGCAGTGGAGATTGTGCAAACATTACAACACTGAAGTAACTGAGAAGCATGGAAAACATGAGTCAGAACCCACCATAGGAAATGATGAAGTTTATATCACATGAGATCACCCATTACCGGCAGTTCAAAAAAACAGATGTGAGATAACCAGATATAGTAGTCCATGAAAAGAAGACAGAAGTGGCATTGAACATTGAAATTGCTGCACCCAGTGATTATAGTGTCTTATGTACAGACAGACAGAAAGTTATAAAATGCAAGGATTTGCAGGCAGAAATGAGGGCAATGTAGAAGAAAGGTACCCAGACAGTTCTAATAGTAGCAGGATCAAAGGGTCTTATAAAAAAGAATTAGTCATATTTAGATATGTTACTGATACATGTAACTCCATATGAATTACAGGAGGAGTCAGTTCTAAACATATTTTGGGTGCTTCGAAGAACACTTCTGGCTAGCATCAAAGACTGAAATGCTACTAATTTCATGAACTTTAATCATACCCTGACTTAAAAATGGGTTCCATTTCCATCATGATGCTAGAAACTCAAAAGACTTGGAGACATTAATCTGAGGAGAGAAGTTTATTCCAGAAAAGGGAGGAGCTGGGTGAAGACTGTCTCTCTCCATTATGTTCTATTTATTTTCTAATGAAGGTTTAGATCTCTAGTTCTAGTGCTAGTCCATAAGACACAACAGTACAGGAACAGGGCTTCCAGCCTCTGCTGGTAATGAAGCTTCTTAAGATCACAGATCTTTTTTGTTAGGAACCTCTGGGGCTTTTCAGGTTTGTTGATATGTTGAGTGAGATACATATTAAATGGAACATTGTACTCCCAAATGGGTCAGAGCAGTGCTGAATAAAGTGGAATGATAACCTTTTTGGATCTGGACAAAATATTTTCGGTATTAATTGTACTGATTAGAAGGCTTTTTCTGACTACAGATGCCATGAGATGATCAACCCAAGTTTCCAGGTCCCTGACTACCTTTTCATTTAGTAACTACTGTATATTGTGGGCAATTTCTATTTTCTAAAAGAAATGATGCTATACTTTTTATAATTCAGTATAAGCCCTTTTCCCATATACCAGGTATTAATAGGGTAAGCCCTTTCTGAAGAGCGCAGATATCTGTGGAGCTTTGAAAGTTACATCCAGTTTGTAGTTGTCTGCAGATTTGGTTAACCAGATGTTTTGGTTATAATTTTTGAGGCAAATAGGAGGAGACCCAATACAGACCTCTAGGAGACTCCACAGGTCACCCTAGCACTGTTAGAAGAAGCACCGGCTTTGTGGGTTCTGTCTTTCAGCCAGTTAGCACCTCTTAACACATAAGGATCTATGTTAAAGGATGTCAGTTTCCTTATGATGCCAGCATGAGATATGATATTGAGTGCTTTGGGCAGATAAAGACAAACTGTATGAACAGCATGACCACTACTTGCAAAACTGTCGTAGAGAAATTGACAAGGTTTAACAGGCATGATTTCCCTTTGATGAAGCCAAATTGATGTGCATCAAGCATAACGAGTCTCTTAATATCATAATTAATGAGATCATTTATGGTATGCTCCATAGCTTTACAGATCAGACTCATAAGGCAACCTGATCTGTAATTGTCAGGTTCTGTATTGGGGCCACCCTTGTGGAGGGCATCACCACAGTGCTGCGCCAGGGTTTGGAAACAGCCCATGGCCATCTTTAGGTTAAGCATTTTAAGGAAAAGCTCAGAGAGAGCTTGGCTGATGCTGTTTAATAGGCACCCAAGTATGTTGTCAACCACAGAAGAAGTGTTTTTGTTGTTTTGATGATACCTTAAGAATGTGTTCTTTAGTGATGATGGGGGTGTAAGGGATACAAGGGAGTGGTGTTGGAACAGGAGTTTTATGGATGAAGTTTGTATAGAACTTGTTTTCTAGTATATTTGTTATTTATGTGGATCTGAGGGGTCTGTTAAGGAAAAGTGCTAAGCAATGCTGAGCATTATTTATTAGTTTTCTAACATAGCTAAAGGAGGATTTGGAGTTATCCTTCACTTCAGAAGCTAATAACTGTTTATGGTATGCTTTACCGGTCCTTACGGTGTTTTTCAATTCTGAAGAGTTCTAACGTTACCATTTAAGGACTTTTTTGTCATGTAACACTGGTAACAGGGGGTATGGTGGTTTTGAGAGTAAATGTTACTAGTTTATGGTCCAACTTAATTGCAGAAGGTGGAGCTTGGGAAATGGAGTAGGTAAAGGCAATATCAGTGATGACTAGATCCAGAATATTTTGGCCACTTGTGGGTTGTCTCACTATTTGATTCAAGGAATTCCTGTTTATCAAATCTGAAATTTTGGGCATACCTTGCATTAGAAGTGTAGGTGCTTAACTCTATGGCTGGGTACGTGAAGTCAACTAGGATTATGGAGTTATTGCTTACAGGAATTTTTTATAAACCTTCCAGGAATCTAACTTGATCATCTGGAGATATGAAGGGGGTTCCATAACATGCTATAAGATGGGTACTTGTTTTTTTCCGGAGTAAACTGAGCTTCTTGGAGCTCAGTTTGTGGGACTGTGGGTATCTGCCTCGACTGATATGACCCTTGACAAATATGGAAATACCACTGCAATTTCCACAAGGCCAGAAGGCATGGTAGGTTGACCTTTATAACTTTGCTTACTTACAGTATTTCCATTATGGGTAAGCTAGAGCTTATATCTTAGGAGGGCTGTATTTCTCCTGTAAGATGGTCCTAATCTGCTTTATACTTGCTTCCTTTACTGTACAGTCTCACAACTCACTTGCCCAGTTCTGCAGCTACTCTTTTTCCTTTCTAGATTCTCTGTCAGGTTTGTCCAAGAGGCCGCGAAAGCTACACAATACCCTAACAACTACACCTGCTCTACTCAAGCAGCTGGGGTAGACAACGTGCCTGCTCCATACTCTGGGAAAACTCAGTCCAGCATGGCTTTTGCATCAGGGCCCTACTGCATTAAGGCAAAAGATATACACATTGCCCTGCCAGTAGTACCAGCTGTACTCAAGCAAGTAAGGTAGAGAACTTGCTTAAGTAAGGTAGAGAACATGCCTACTCCATAGTCGGGGAAAACGCACCTCGGCATGCCTTTAGCTTATGCTTAATTGTATTAACTCTGCGCCACTGCTTTAAGTAAGAAGCTTACAAAATTAAATGTAATGGTTAGTAGAATAACCTTCTGTGCTGTCCCAGAACAGTAGTGGGCTACCTGGTGTTCTCCCTCCCACTATACTTTTACAGTTGTTATTAAGTGTCTGTAATTCTCCCATCTGCCTACGTTTGCATTTTGTTCTTATTGCTCTTCTTTAATGGACAGTGCTGCACAACTCACCAAGCAGGGCTACAGGTTGCTTTTCACAGATACAGCCAGCTGACTGATTGCTTTCTTAGGAAACCCGGGGTAAAACCCACTCTGCACAGTCTTACTATATGAGGCTGTGCTTGGCTTTCTTTTCTTATTCCTTACCCAACCACCCCATATAATTTCCTTTATAGCTATCTAGCTGCACCTACCATACCATTATTTATTTATTTTTGTTTGTTAACTGGGTGTCTTTTAGCCAGGTTTCAGTGATTTTCAGATTTTTTTTTTAAGTTTCAGACATGTTTCAAGGAGGGCCATTAGTTGCTGATGCTACATAATTCATGAATCCATGGTTAGTTTTTTAGTGAATGTTGCTGTGCTCCAGGATTGAGTTCTATACCACCTGAAAGTATCAGGAGTAAGACAGATGTTTATACTGGAATTTTCAAGTAGGAGTTTTAAGGGAAAGGATTGTGTCAGCAGTGTGGAAGATTTTCTTGAATGTAAGTAGTGCAGAAATTGCATTCCACCGTGTGTACATTGTGTTCTACCAGACTGATATAGTTATGGTTGAGGTGTAGTCTAATTGCGTTAGCATTATGTGTCTGAGAATAGTAGTTTATATGTTTTGAAATCACTGAAACCTGGCTAAAAGCCTCATCATGGGTCAAGTCAACCATCTAAAGCAACTAACAGTAAGCCAGGAGGCCATATAGGCTGGGTGTCATGCTGCTATTCGACAGCTGTGCCAAACTACCACCTAACCTCATCAAGAAGAGCCTGCCTAAACTAGACACAAATGTGATAGTATCACAGGTTGTAACTAGTGATCATGCAAAACGCTATATAGCAGTAATTTATATCCCTTCACCATCTCACATTTACGTTATATAGGACATGCTAGATACAGTTCTAACCACGACTGGAATGGTTGGCACAATAACTCTTAATATATTAGACAGTTCTAGGCCTCTCACACCTGGCATGCGCAGGAACAAGGAAGGGTGACCCCCAAACAAAGTACTTGTCACAGCCTGAACCCAAAATAACTAACAATGTTCATCATATTGAACACTGCTGTAGTAACCTTAGCTATAGGGTTATATCCTGGCAAGGATATAACAGCCAGTCAGCTTCTAAAGGTTTAGGACACCTTCCAGGTGCCCAAACTGACAGGCAACATGAGTTGAGCTGACTGAAGGTGATGTTTAGGCACCAAACTCTTCAGAGCTTTACTGACGCTGAAAACTACAATTCTCTGAGGCTTTCAAGGATCAGTGTTCGGTTTGTGCTATTCCTCTGAAGAGCAGATAAGTTTTCTTTGGGGGGGGGCTTCTATTCAATTATTTTTGTTGATTATTAGTACTTTTCTCTTCAGGAAAGTTATTTTAAAGCTAGGAGTTCTATGTTTTAACATTCTGTCACGAGACTGTATTGTCCCTTTAAACAAGAGCAACTTTTCCCCGTCAGTTTAAAAGTTGTTAAAATTATTAAAAACATTTTTTTCTGTGGAGAAATTGTGTTTATTTTACTTTTAGGGCTGGCAAATGTTTTAAAGTGATTTATATTGTGTTTTCATGTGAAAAAGTGACTTTTAAAAACTTTAAAAAAATGACTGTTTTTGCTGCTTGTTTTCCCTGGGAAAGAGGCACCATTTTCATCTTGACCATGGAACAAACAGTCTGTCCCAAAATTATTGGTCCTTCTTCCAATCACAAAACAAAAAAGTTAAGCAACAGCCATTCTCTGGTCACAGTGGTACAGCAGTTAGCGTTGTCGTCTCACAGCAAGAGGTTGTCCCGTGGAGTGCCTTCTGTGTGGAGTCTGCATGTCCTCTCCGTGGTTGAGTGACACTAAAGAAATGCAGTTAGGTGCGAGCGTGAATGGGCGTGCCTTCTTTGAAGGTTGGGTGTCGGGCTGGCAACTTGGCACTGTAAAAATCTACTGCCAATCATGAGTGGACCGGAGTTCTGCTGTGGCAACCCCTAACCGGGAAAAGCCGAAAGACTAAGCAATAGCCTTTGCCACTACAGCAGGCTAACAGTTTGTCTCAGCTACAGGTGGGTGACTCTGCTGTGGCCATTTGTTGCACCTCAGACCACTCATCTTTTACCCTGAATCCCTCTGGTGTAGCACCTACAGTTACTATGAACTGACGGTTAGCCATGTTCTCTGTGGCTGTTGGGGTGTGCTAAGAGGGCAAGAGAGAGCCACTCTTGTGGTCCTGGGAGAGGGAACATGAAGGCTTCCCTTTGTCAGAATGCTATGCCCATCCCTGAGGAAGCTACTGCTGACATTTATAACACTGTTGGCCCCATTTTTCTTCTGTCAAAAAGCAACAGAAAACGAAACATTTATTTACTCCATCTCAAATGTCCTTAGACAGGCACCGTTTACTGGGTGTGGCTCAGAGTTTTGTTCAGGCTTTTGATCCTTCTTGTTTATTGCTTTCTGGTAAAATAAAGAAGGATACCTCTTTTGCTGAAGAGGTTCAGGATTCTGAATTTGGACAGCAGGATGAAAGATACAAGTTTTCTCTTCAGTTTTCTGATTCAGACGCAGGGGAGAGCTTAGTTTATGATTTTCTCTTTGGGGTTATTCTGTCTTTGAGAGTATTTCCAGAATGTATCAGAGTTTTCTTTGGGTGTAGTTTCTCAGTCCCTCAGAAAATTTTATGAGCTATTACAGAAAGAATTCCCTGAACTTTCACTCTTTCCCCCAGTTCTGTCAACTTTGGAGGATGTGTATGTGTTTGCCTACATTTTTCCTGTTAGCCAGCCTACTGCCCTTAAAAAGGCAGATAGAATGAATAAAGTTCCTCAGTCTTTTTAAGTGTTTATACACTCTTCCCAAACCTGGCCCAGTAGTTATAATTTTAGTTATGCCTGCTGCTGCTAAACAGTTAGTTAATTCTTATCCTATTGTTTCTGATAAGGATGTGAAGGTTACTGATGGGTAGAAAAAATAGTGTATGCTTCTGCTGCTTTGATTTTCAGAATTTTGAATTGTCAGGCTCACATGTTAATGTTTATTCTAACTAATTGTGAAAGTATGAAGAATGTTTAATTTGCACTTTCTTCTTGTGAGGAAACATTTGCTTTAAATTATTTAGTTTCTTCTTTTGTACTAGCCACTGATTTTTTTGTTTACAGTGTGTGTGTATGATTCAGTTGATTCTTCTTCCAAGGCTATGGTCTCTGGTACTGTTTTGAGGTAGTTTGCCTGGCTATATTCTCAGAACCTCCCAAGAGGATGTGAACAATGAGATTTTATTTTCTCTTTTGGATATAGATTCACTTTTTGGTTCCTTTGCTGTAGTGGTGATCAAAAAGTGTGATGAAAGGGGTAAATTAAATTAGGGACTCTAGGATTATTTCCCCTCATTTTTCTAATTTTCTAAGGTATTCTCTAACCCCTCATCCAATTTTGGCATAATAACAAAGGTGTTACAAAAGGAATTCAGGAACCCCCAGAACCAAGAAAAGTCCAGTTAGTCTAAGTGAATATTAAAGGGACTTTGTTCCCCCCTCCCACACTGGCAGTCTCTTTTCCCTACCAGAATGTCTGAATCTCCATTTTTCTCTTTGGCAACAGATAGTTTCAGACAAATGGGTTCTGAAGATCATTCATCAAGGTCGTAGATAGCAGTCAACGGATATTCCTCCTTCCCAGGAAATGTATGCCTCATCCACCAGACCAGACTCTTTTATTTCTACTTGTCCTTCATTACATGCTGTTCCAGGGAGTGATAGAATCAGTTCTTCCTTCTCAAGTTGGGAAAGGTTTAGTTCAAGGATGTTTTTAGTGACAAAGAAAGAAGATGCTTGGAGATGTGCTCTGGGTCTTTCTTCTTAGACATATTTCTGATAGTGCATAACTTCAAACTGATGTCGCTTCACAATCTGTTACCTCTTCTTCCTCATTCAAGTTTCCTGATAACTCTACATTTAATCCAGACTTCAGGTGTTTCTTAAGGTTTGTGTGTCTGGATCACTTTATCAGTTATCTGTTTTACTCTTTGGACTATTCACTGCACCGAGAATGTTCACTAAATGACTAGCTGTTGTTATAGCTTGTTGCAGGCTATGGGCTTTCCATTTCTTTTTTTCCATACTTAGATAACTTATGTAAATTTACTGCGGTGGTGGTGCTGCGTAAGCGTTGTCGCCTCATAGTAAGACGTTGTCCTGTTCGATTCTCAGCTAGAGCATCTTCTGTGTGGAGACATGCATGAATGGGTGCACCTTCGTTGAAGGTTGTGCGTCAGGGCTGGCAACTCAGCACGTAAAAAATCTACTGCCAATCATTAGCAGACCGGAGTTCCGCTGTGGTGACCCCTAACTGGGAAAAGCCGAAAGACACAACAAGATAACTTATGTAAATTTGCAAAGTCTATTTCAAAGTGCCAGGGGATCTCTCTCTCTCTCTCTCTCTCTCTCTCACACACAAGCTGGGATTCCAAGACAACATTCAAAAGTCTTTTTCGACTCTTTCACACTGGATTGTGCTCCTGAGGTGTCAGCTGGACATTTCAGTTCAAAGAGATTTTATTCCACAGGAAAAACTTGATCTATATCTAGATCTATATCTGAGGTTTTCCACTCAACCTTTAGTCAATGCAAGGAAATACATCAGGATTTTGGGTTTTATTGCATCTATGCTGCTCATGATAATCCTGGCAAGACTCCACATAAGAAACATACAATGGTAGTTGATGTTTCTTTGGTCCCAGAATCAATATTCCTTGCCTTTTCAAATCTCAGTGCTGGAGATTTTCAATAGAAAAATTACTTGGTGGATATAGCAAATTTCCCAAATTTGGGTCACCCTTTATTAATCCCTGTTCCAAAGCAGTCAGTCATCACAGACATATTGGACTTTGCTTAGGGAGCAGTTTCACGAGGGATAATAGTGCAAGGTATGTGGGACATTTAGGACAGATGAAAGCACATAAATATGAAAGAGATGCTTGCCCTGATCAGGTCATTGAACTCTCCGATTCATCTTTGGATCCCAGGACATCTTCAAGTTGTTTCAGACAATACAATAGTCATGTGGTACATCTTCAAGCAGGTGATAACCAGGTCATATCCCATTTGCAGACTAGCCATGTTAGCTTGGGATATAGCTTCACAGTTCAGTCTCACTCTACAGACATCCTTCATTCTGTCAGAGCAATATTGTGTGGCAGACAAAGCTGAACAGGACAGGGCAGGTCCTCATGTATGCAAACTAGATCAAACAGTCTTCCAGGATTTGATTCATCTGTGGGGAGTTCCCCTAGTAGACCCATTTGCCTCCTCTGTAAATAATCATCTGTCAAGTTTCTGTTCAAGGGCTCCATGCTAGAAGGCCTGGAAGACAGATGCCTTTTTCCTTTTCTTTGATAGTAATGTTCCTAAATTCTTTTTCACCCTTTACACTAATATCCATTATACATCTAAGGGTTCAGAAAGAATCCCAAGATCTCTGTGGTGACTCCCTTTCTGGCCTGGGCAACAGTAGATCTCCATTTTTTGAGGAAATGGCCAGGGGTAATTACCACAAATGTCCTCACAGAGTGGATCTACTTAAATAAGATCAAGGGTGTTTGATACACCGCAACCCTAATAAACTTCAACTGACTGCCTGAATGATAGGATCTTATTTTCCTGGATGATAGAATCTTAATTCCTTTTAGGCACTTGTTTTTCTGGATGTGCAGCATATACTAATGGAGGCAAGAAGGCCTGCTACTAGAGAATCATATATTAGCAAAATTAAGAGTTTTTCCTAGTTGGTGCCAACACAACAATATAACCAGCAGCCATTCAGGACTGGTTGTTCTTTGGTTTTACAATATTTGTGTGAATTATTTTCCTATGACATTTCTTACTCCTCCATCAAAGTTCATTTATTGGCCATTTCTGCATGTCTGGTCATGGATCATTGTCTTTCAAGGCTTTCTCATTTCAAAATGTTCTTGAAAGGGGTTTTACTTAAAAATTTACTTAAGAGGCCTCCAAGAAAACCAGTGGCCCCTTCTTTGGATCTTACTTTTATGTTAGCAAAGCTAACATTTGCTCCATTTAAACCAGTTAAACTGGCTGACTTGAGGTTCTTAACATGGAAAACAGTTTTACTGACTTCTCTGACCTCTGCAAGAAGAGTATCTGAGTTGCAAACTGTTATGGTGGGTCAACCCTATCTTATTTTCCACAGATACAGAGTTTCTTTGAAAACTAATCTGTGCATTATGCCTAAAGTAGTACCCAAGTTTACTTTAAGCCAAACTATGCAGGCCCCATTTTCTTTACTGATTTAAAAGAAACTGGAAAAAAGGATACTCCATAACTTGGGTGTTCACTGACAACTCAGGTACTGTCTTGGCAAAACTAAATTCTTTCAGATCTTTAGATCTACTGTTATTTTCTTGTAAAGATAAGAAAAAGGGACAACCTATGTCAATACAGACCAGTTCTAAATAGTTGACTAAGGCTATTGCTGTTTTTTATACTCACCTACAACATAATTTTTCCTGGCAGGGTCAAGGTCCACTATACCAGGGCCTTGGCATCATCTATGGCATTTTGGAAAGGGTTTGTTTCTACAAGTATTCTTGAAGCTGCACCTTGGTCATCTGAACATAATTTTACAAAACACTATAAGCTTGATTCTTTCCCTAGTTATAGATCAGGCTTTGTGAAGACCATTCCCTAGGGGCTCTTGGTCTCTTCTCTTTCCAGCCCCTAAATGTAGTAAGCTAAGGTAATCTATCCATATTCCTAAGTCTACTGCAGCAGTGATCAATATGATAAACATAGTACAGCTATATAAGTAAACGTACCATAACAATAGATGTTCAAATGATCACTGCTGCAGTGGCCTTTCCCTCCCTCCCTCTCTCCCTCTGCCCCCCACCCTTAGTTTGTAGTGTGTTGTTTATGCCAAAGTGTGGTTGTTTATTTTTTGTTCTTCCTAGCATTGTCCATTCTGGGCTCAGCCTCATTCTCTGTTAGCAGAAAATCTCTGAAGGGCTTGGCACTCAAACTTGTCTTTCAGTCAACTCAGCTCACGCTGCCTGACAGTTTGGGGATATGGAAGGTTCCCTGAACTTTGGGAGCAGGACAGCTCTTATATCCTTGGCAGGATATAACCCTATAGCTAAGGCTACTGCAGTAGCGATCATTTGAACATCTACTGCTATGGTCAGTTTACTTATGCAGCTGTACTTTCCTGAGAGGCTGCAGTACTTACTAGTGCTTCCAGACTCAATCAGTGACCACCACCGTATACAAGCCACTTGGTCCCTAAAATACCTTAAAGACACACCCACAAGTTTTCACTATAAGGACACCAGTCAATGCACAGAGAAAGATCTCAATAGTGAATTGTAGTCTATGGACTAGAGTGCAATGTATAATTGCACAGACCCTATGTCAACATTGACTACAGTGTATGACTTGCTGTCCCCTATGTAGGGTAGAACTCTGTCCACTTAGGAAGCATAGGGGACAGGGCCTTACCACACCCTGGCTAACTAATAAGCTTCTGGCATTGTTAAAACAGGGACAGAGCTTAGAAGAATTGAAAATTAGACCCCCCGCCCAAATCAGAATAAGAATAGTGAATATTGCAAACTGCAAAATGAGTCCTGAGTAGAAACTAAAGCTGCTAAAGTAAAATACGTCATGAAGTCCCAACTAACTACCTTTGATAACCCAAAAAGTTTTGGCAAGCAGTTAAAAAGATATCACTAGCAACAAAGTCTTTCTCAGAATGGCTTTTGCAAAATGACTTACATGATGTATATTAGAATATGTAGATGACAATTTAGTCAACCCAGTCTTGCCAGTTCATACTATGCCCTAGCAGACAGCCATCAACACCTTCCACCTCCTTACACAGGTTCTTACAATGCCTTCGATTCTTACTAAAAATCTTTGAAAGACTTCATTATGACCAGATTTTGTAATATGTCATGAAGTATGGTATACTTAATAACAGACACCACAGATTAAAATATAGTAATATAACACTAGTGTATACCCTTACTAATCAAATTTATAAAAACATGGACTCAGATCTCCTGATCAGAGTGACATATGTTATCTATATTTGAAAAGGGCATTTGAAATGGTTAATTACTCAGTGTTGTTAGATTAAGCACGTATGGGTTCTCTTGGGAAGGAAGTCATTGGTTTATTAGCTATCTTGCCAAAGGATCATTTATAAAGGAGAAAAAAAAAATTGTTCCATGAACAGCTATACCAACATGGCTGCCTAAGAATCTGTTCTTGGCCCCCTGCCAATTGCCTGGTATATAACTGAGTTCTCCTGGGACCTTCCAGATGTTGACTGCATACTTTAGGCAGAAGATGTGTTTTTTACTGTTTGCAATGGCAATTCAAAATCTTATGGAACTGGCTCACTATAAATAAACTCACTATCAACACAATGGAAACCACCACGACACTGCTGGGAACAGCACATCAACTCAGAGGTGCTATTCCCATTATAGTGACAAACCCTACTGGGACCTCACAACCAACCAAAATTAAACAAAAACATCTTGGAGTCACCATTGATGGATCACAATTAATGCTCTTTTCCCTAGGTTAGAATATGTTTACCCAATCATAGTTATACTCTCCTGACATAAAGTAACATTGCTGCGAACAACAGAGAATATGATACCAAGATTCAGATATTTGTCTAATCCCAAGGAACACTCCTATAAATCATCACTTACGCCCTGGATCAATCACACTATCACACCATGGCTGTGATGGTACTAGCCTGTGCCTCCACAATGGCCTTGCACATATGTTGGATTGTGACCAGTGACACACTAACCTTAGGAGAGGGCCATTGTCATGCCTCCAACAAGCACCACAACCAGCCCCCTTGTGTGGACCTCTCTGCCCATGAATGTTATGAGCAGATGCAGGCATCTCTCTGCTAGGGGCCAGAACACTTCCCTGTTTGATAGTGTCTCCATCAGTTTGTCCTCTCTCTGAGGTCTGGGTAGTGTGGGTATCTGCTGACATAGAGTCTGTCCATGGTCTTGCTGGGGATGTGTTGATTCCATTCCCTGTACCCTGCACATGCTGTATACCCCCATTTGTGCCAGCTCATCTCTGCCAGCATTATCAGTGTCTGCATTTCTTCCAGCATAAGGCAGAGTCAGTTCCACAATGCAGGTGCCAAGTAAAGAATTATCTAGGAATACGCCAAAGCACAAAATATCCAGTGTAAGCATGACCCAGCACCACAACTATACATTCAACTTAGATTTTAGAAACTATAAACTTGGTAAAATCTAATACCATGTTACCATACCTTGTGCAAATGGATGTGGCTTTTGAATCCCATATGTACCTGTTTACCATAAGTAGGGTGAGACAAATTTAGTTACATTTTATATTGTCTAAGGGATAAAGAGGACTTGCAAGTACTGATGCCCTGAAAAATCCACCCTGATAGCTGTCATATTGACAAAACACCCCTAAGAGTTGACCCAGTAGTCAGGGCCTTGGGACACACATAGACTGCAATCTAGCCTTTGACCATCATGTGTGTACAGTAGTGTGGAAATCATTTTATGTTGTGCAACTTATGAGCAAAGGTAAGGCATTTAGGTCCAAGGAAGTTATTGTTCCACTGTATTCAGCATTCATCACACCTGTCATTGAATACAATGCCCCCTTAGGTACGTACCTAACCAGGCATATCCAACAACTGGAACATCCACAGAGATTTTTCACTAAAAGATTACAGGGCATAAGTAAAATGTCCTATGCAGACCACCTCAAAGCCTTATCCCTGTATTCTGTCACCTACAGGCTGATGAGGGGAGAGCTATGCCTGACATACAAAGCATTGTTAGACCCCACTTTGATGGACCTCCTGCATATCTACAGAACCAACATCACCAAAATTATCCACTCTAGAGACTTAAACCTTCCCTGTGATATAAACAGGACCTGCTGGAGAGACAGGTATGTATCAAAACACTACCCCTTCTTTGGAACAGGCTTCCCATCCATGTGAAGCAGAGATCCTCCCTAACCCAATTTAAGTGTAACTTGGACAATTTGATGGGGAACAGGAAATTCATCCCTAGTTTGGTACCTATGTCTCTAATGGACACAGGCAGCATGTAAATGGTTCATCTCTCTCAGGCCTCTGCTTGTAAATGCTTCATCTCCCAAACCCTGCTTACACTTATCAAGGGTAGCAGAACTTGTCAGAGATTTGGGATACATGGCCCATGTGGTTGTTAGCCTAGTAAACAACTATAAACCTATGAACCTATACATGGGCTTCTGCAGTGGATGCATTGTGGGGCCCATCCAGGTCTGTTCTGACATCAAAAATCATGTTGTGGGACTCTGTAGAGGTGGTACTCCCTTTAAGAGGTGCCAGAAACTCCTCCATCTCTGTGAGAGATGGTTTAGTTGCTGCCCCCCACACCTGTTGATCTATGTTCCCCTGTCATGGCTACTATTCTGTAGGTGGCATCATGCATCATATCTGTGATCCTGTGGTGGATCATTTTATACCTGCAGTACTACCCACCCACTCACACATTCACATTGGTGACAGTCTCAGCTGAGGCACAGTCATTGTAGGGCTGGTCATCTGTGTCCATGTCAAGGAGCCATTGCCCAGTCAGACCAAGGGTCTGGAGTAGTACCTCATTCTCCACATTAGAGAACTTGGGCTTACTTGTAGGTGTAGATTTCCCAGCAGATGATATTGCAGTGGCTGAATTAGTCTTTTTCTGTTTGCCCTGCTTTATAGGCACTTCTCTGTTCGTATGGAAAACATTGGAATTAACAGCCTTGTTCCCACAGGGATGTTATAAATCCTAACATCACTGCTATCTTCTTTGACCATAGTATATTGTATTTGTGCCTGACAGTCATATGTCTGTATCCACACTCTTTAAGTTAATGTCAGGCACTTAGGTTTACTGACCGAATATTTCCCACAGAAGGATCACAGAATTGCAACTGACGAAGGACACATGATTGTTACTATCACTGTTACAAATATTTTGGCTAATGATATTGTGCAATGCATACAACACTAACATTGTCTTGAACAGCATTCTGACTGTGAGCTCAGGGGTGTGTCTCCCATCAAGCTTAATAATAGTGTAGGCTACTAATTGCTGTACCTTTGCAATCTACCACTCTATGCAATTTGGACAAAACATTTAAATGTACTGAGGAACTTACATAATTTATAGTCAACAGGCTGGATAGCAGTTAAAAGCTTCATAGCACAAATTAATGAGTTTGTAAGAAGTAACGCTTACCTTATACAAGTGGATATATTTGGCTGAAGAAAAATTATTTTCCAAAGTCACCTTTGACAGGAATCAACTCTTAGCTCAAGTGTTTTCTTCTGTACCATGATGAGCTCTGAGTTTCTTGTAATGCCTATATCATATAGATTCACCTGGCTGGGCATGTTGATTATACTAATTAGGGCTCAGCTTGGTATTGTTTCAGAATCACTCAGTTTATACAATGGGTACACTTGGTAATCATCACGTAGAAGTGTACTTGATGTCATTCACACCACCTGAGTCCCCGTGGCCAGCACTGTGCACTTTTGACCAGCCTGTGCTTTTTGGTGTGTGAATCATACAGAAGTGTACTCTATGTCATGCACACATCTAGATTCCTGTGGCCAGCACTGTGTACATGTGGCCAACCTGTGCTTTTGAGTGGGTGAAGTGTCATTCCATATTTAAGCATTTGGAGATAGTCACTGTAGAGCGTTTTTTTAACTGTATTCACTGGCACTGAGGACTACAATGTTTTACACCTGAAAGTGCCATGATGGACTATTATAATGCAGTATTTATATTTTCTGATTTGGCCATACATCACCCAAGTGAGGTGCTCATCAGTGCCCACTGGTGCATGACAGATGGGATGCATGACAACTGATTTGGGCACCAATTCTGTACTATTTGTCCCTGAGACTCTTCAAGGTGAGACATCATGGCTGGAGATGGAGAGCAGCCTAAAGTAGTATAGCAATGAGAAGGGATTGAGTAATACTACCTTTTGGTGGGTGTTTTTACTGCTTGTTTTATGTGATTATATTTTAAATTTTTATCACTAGTGACTCTAGTGACTCCTAGAAGCTTAGTTTGACTTACTAGTTCTATGTTGATGTTGATAGATGAAGTGATATTGACATTATTTTTGTAGTCATTTGAATGCTTTGGGGTAAATAGGATCATTTTTTTTAGGTTACGGAGCAACTGTTTAACAGGCAGCCAGGTCTCTAAAGTGGAGAAAGACTGGTAGGTAAGTTGTTCTAATTTATGGTTTACTATTGAAAATGCGAACGGCACTTGGGCGACAGTCGGATAGTCGAACGTATAAGGTCGGAAACACGGATGTCGAAGACATAATAATCAATCTAGGAACGGTTTTAACATGGGTCGAGGTAGGGAAGATGTTTGTAGTAGGGAATAATACTGAACACCTACCTCGACCCATGTTAAAACCGTTCCTAGATTGATTATTTTGTCTTCGACATCCTTGTTTACGACCTTATACGTTCGACTATCCGACTGTCGCCCAAGTGCCATTCGCATTTGCAATAGTAAACCCTAATTTATGTATGTTTTAGCAGAACAAATGATGGTTGAATTGTCTGTGTACTGTATGATAGTGGCTTGTTTACAAGCTAGATGGAGATTATTAATGAATATATTCAACAACAAAAGACCTACAATAGATCCTTGAGGGACACCCACTGTAATGGAAAGGAAAAAGGAGATGTCAGTGGAGGGAGGGAGGATAGTGAACACTGAATAGGATTATGAAAAAATACAGGATTCGAGTAGAGCCTTAGAATACCTTAATGTAAAGAAGTATGGAGCTGTTATTAATACTGGATTGAATTATCTCATCTTTAAGGATTCACTGACTGTTAGGGAACTTACAGTCTTCTTACACAACATAATTTGTACAGCTGTTGGGAAGTATTTCACAAATCACACAAATAATGGAGAAGCAGGTCAGCATGAATGAAAAGAATTTTGGGGTAAATACCTGCATGAAAAAGTGGTCCATTTTAAATAGTGAAATTGCATATAACATCTAAGCTTAATTTTGGGAACACGTATTTAGACAGGATAGACTCCACTTGTCAACACAAGTGAAGAGAATTTTTACAACAAATTTATTACAATATTTGAGTAACACAAGACTGGCTTTTTGCCAGGTCAGAGATTTTGCAGTTCACATATATGTAGCAAAAACGTGATTTATCTGAGCTAGTTGTTGATGCAAGGAGCATTAGTGTTAACATTTGTTTGGGTGGATTTGGTGTATTAATAGTAGATTAATGCTGTTATTGTTTAAAACATGGTTAAAGAACAATGACAGGAAACCTGTTCTGTCATCAGTATCATAGCTAGGGCGGGTTGGGAGGATCAACATCCCATGCTGAAAGAGTTGTGGGGCGATATCAACTGATCACGATCACTCTTTAATGTTAGAAGCTGGCATTGCATTTCAGGTCAAACCTGAGCATTGTAGCACTTCGTGTATGGTCTAAATTGTAGTAACTGCTATAGCAAACAGTTTGCTACAGTTTAAAAGTTAAAGTTTTTTTTTAAACTAAAACCTGAGTGTTGTAGTGCTGTGTGCAGTCAGGGAATAAAGTGTAGCAATATTTTTTTTAACCTAAAACTTGAGCACTGTAGCACTCTGTGTAGGCAGGGTATAAACTGTTGCAGCTATTTACTATATTTGTAGTTAACAGTTTGCTATAGTTTAACTTTTTTTAAGGTAAAATATGAGCAGTTGAAGTGATCCATGCAGACAGGTATAAACTGTAGCAACTGTTTGCTACAGTTTAAAAAGAAGACATGCATTTTTAAATAAATAAAATATTTTAAAGGAGGGTTGGGGACAGGGCACATAAACAGGAACTGAGGTGCTCCTATCTTGTCTTGTTTGCTTCAATATCTTAAGGGGCTATAGATATAAACTGAGCACTGTGGAATATTTGTGGGTGGCATGCACTGCCAGTTTGAATGTATAGCTAACATAAATTCTACTTACAGTATGTAGGTGGTTCCTGCTGAAGGTGCTCATGTCACTGTAACGGTGACAGCAATGATCCCCCATGCATGGCATGCAAGTTGCATGTGCGACAGGCTACAGTAAACTATTCTAGGTTTCAGTATTATACTGAGGCCTTTTATAGCCCTCTTACATGAGCCTCTGCCTGTAATCTTTATGGAAGAGGTAAAGTAATATCTTTGACTCCGACTCACACCTCTTCTGCGCTATAAAATGAGTAGTACCCTTTTTTTGTTAGAACAACAATGTTATTTTCTGTAGTGTAGACTGAATGTTTTTGAACAATGTTATCATTCCCTGTAATCTGCGTATTACATTATCAAAGCAGTGTCCTTTGTTTAGTATGTTTTCTTTTTGCATTATAGACTTTAACCCGTTTCTTTTTCTTTCTAGTTATTTGTTGTGAATGTCTCCCTTCCTTTCCTTTCTTCTTCTTCTACGTGTTCTGAATTATTTGAATATTCTTTATTTGTATCCTGAATTCCAAAATTGTCATCGGTAATATGTTCAACAGGTGATACATGATTGTACTAGCAATGGGCACTCCTTTTCTAAATGCCTTCTGTTTGCAGTTTGCCTGAAATTATTTACCTTATCAGTCCAGTCAGTGTATATAACAACAGTTTTCCAAGTTTTGCCAATCCCACAAGTGCACTCATCTTCAGTAAGTCTAGATATATTATCAATAATAATAAGCAAGTCATCCAACTTTTGACATGAAGAACACAAGACTCTGGTGATATCACGTGTTACCTTAATATATACATAGCATTTAGTTCAGTGGATAAGATACTTATGCTTCAGCAAATCGTTAATGGCGTACCCATTCTCAGCTGCAGCAATGAACAATTTTTAAAAGAAACAAAAATATTAAAATCAGTGGCCACAAAATTCACAGAAGTTACAACAACTTGTAATTTAAGTCAAATTGTGTGAGGAATCACACAAATAGTATGCAAATAAATATTAAGTGCACTAAGCTAACATCGTACAAAGGGAAGTAATTCATGTATCAGTTATTGATACTTACCATCTGTGCCAGTCACACTAAAACTCTGGAATTCTTTACTTCACAATACCTTGTGCTCACTGTCAATTGCTGTTGTAACCTATTGCAACTAGCTAGTTCCCTTGGATGGGTTAGAGTGTGGTGTCCACAATCTCTCCCTTTCTTACTTAAATTGGAGGCATAAAATAAAATATAAATCAGAATAAAGCTTCTCCTACCAAGCAGTCACACAATAAGTCTCAACACATCACTGGATGGTTTCAGACCCTTCTCCTCTACTTTGTGGTAATTTCTGGGAATTTTCTATGAAGCAGTGTCTTGGAGTTGGAGAAACCAGTTGCTTTAGTTAATGGATTTGTTTTCCTTCTTCTGGCTAACAACCTCTGAACAATTGTTCATTCTGTTGAATCTTCGTGATAGTTCACCAGTTAAGTAGAGACTAAAATCTGGTCACATATTGGTCTCTGTCAAAATGGCCGTACAGTTTGCTCTTTCCCTTTCTGTTACCAGTTTGCTCACGTTAGGTATTCTGAGGCAGTCTTGCAGTGTATCAACTACTTCACACTTACTGCACTCATGTATTTTTTTCATTTATTGATACTACTTGTGAAAAGTGTAAATACTTCTTAAATGTACTTGTTAAATTTGGAGTCAAATGTCTCAAGTGCTAAAGATGTCAGTCAGCAGCTTAAAATTATAATAACAAGAAATTCACCACTAAAGAAGGCTGCCACTCAGTCCATACAATGAGTGTCCAAAGAAATATTAAACCTTTGGCAGCTCACAGCAGGAAATCACTCAGTCATTATATATACAGTGATAAATTAAAATCAGCCAGTCACACATCATGACATCATGGCAACCAACAATAGCTCAAATTAACCCTTGTGCTGCTTGATAAAATACCATACTGATCATAAAAAACTAATACACTTCTGTGTCACTGTTAGACAGAGGCACAGTATACTAACCTCGAAAAAGGGCATAGCAAAATTAATTTAAAATGCGTGGCAAAAGCCATACACACTCTGGCTAGGCTTATAAATGCCCTAGGGCAGATAGCCTAGTATGAACCTATGAACCTATGTAAAATCTTTCTCCAGCTTATATATTAAACCATATATGCATATCTGTTGTTAAAAAAATGTGCAAATAATGCTAATACTTTAATATTTATTTCTTCAATTTTCTGTTCTTCAATTTCAAACTGATTGCTATGTGATCATTAAGACCCTAATTTGAGCTATTGTTGGTTGCTATGATGTCATGATGTATGATTGGCTGATTTGAATTTATCACTGTATATATAATGACTGTTTTAGAAGTGTAAGTGAAGGTCTGATGAAGTAAATGTTATATTTGTGAAAGCACTTATCTATTTTTATTAAACATACACTCTGTGAACCAGCTTCATTTATATGAGTGATTTCCTGCTGTGAGCTGCCAAAGTTTAAAATTATATAGCACCCACCTAATAACAGACTCAGTTTTGTTGATGTTTGTTTGTGTCTTTCACTGTTGATATTGTTGAGAAATCTTTACCTAAGCTACCAAGACCTGATTTGAAGAAACCTCAACCACATAACACTACTGACTATAAGACGGTCTTTACTTGCACCTTTACTACAACTATGGTCAGTCACCCTGATTCCATGCCTATTCCTGTAAGGACTGCCAAGGCTGTAGTCGCACATGATGATGTATTAGTAAGAAGTAACTCTGTTGTTAGCCACACTCACCAGACTATGCAGGAATAGGGTTGTGGTCTCCTGTCTGTCTGGCACCAGGATATGGGATATGACCTTAGCCTTTTTGACTTTTCACCTCAAGTATGCCAATACTGTCTTTGCTGTACATTTTGGTGTGAATGACTCCAGGCACTTTAGTCATGGGGAGATGGACAGATACATGCTAAAGGGAGCATTATATTCAACGATTGGGCTAATGAGGGCTGATTAAAGGGGGGCAATGACATCCCTAGATCTAGACACAATCTCAAGCTATGCAATACAGAAGGATTTTTTACAACAAGGGATACATGCTGGTCAAACATTAGGTCACTGACCACATAAGTTCCCAAATCCCAAATGACTGGGTCAACATTTAGAGGTTTATTGTCATTGTGGTAGTTCCCTGGGGTGGATGACTTCCCAAAGGATACAGCAATGCATTCTTTGGCATTTAGTTTCAGTTCATGATTTTGGCACCAGTTATTCATCTGGGACAAACATTCTTGCAGGATGGCTAGTCATTTGGGGATTCAATAACTACTCCTAGGTTGCAGTCATTTGCAAAATTAGTTAGCCACAGCCTTTTTGTTTTGGCTTTTCATTCAGAAATGTAGATGACAAACAAGAGCGGTCCCAATACAGAACCCGAAGGACTCCACTGGCGACTAGTTTGTTTTTATTTTTCTGATATTTCTCTTTCTATTACATGGTACAGCATCTATCCCTCCTTCAGACCATCTGGGGCAGCAGAGGAGTATTTGTTACACTCAAGCTTATATTAACTACTTAAAGATTCTGAACTCAAGCTTCTGAAAGTTTGGTCACATTTGATAAAGCTAATTACCACATCATTACCAACAGAGATACCTTTCAGTGTCACATGAGGAACACAGTAGATACTTTGCCAATTTGGATTTCATATCTATTCATATTGATACCCTAGTTATACGTGACATCAGTTTTCCAACTATTAACTTGCAGTCTATGGCCAACATTTTCTTTTATTCATTAATACCAGCTTCTTAGATTAAAGTGTCCAATTTCAAATGAGAGAGAGAAATATAGCCATCCTTGTCCTTATGACTGCTTCCTTTCCCTGCACAGCTACTAATGTTATTCCCTTCTTGATCATATCTAACCATCAGACTGTCAAATTTCCACCCAGATTTAATACCCACTTGACCACAAATTCACTACATTCAGGACTGCTTCAAAGCCAACCTTATATTAATATCTGAGTATCTTAAGAAGTTTAAAAGTGCTTTGTCTTCTGCTTTCCTATTTAGAAAAAAAAACAACATAAATATTTACACATGAGTTTATAGCCATGTCAGTCAATTGGCCAATGATTAGATAGATCATACACACACACACACACACACACACACACACACACACACACACACACACACACACACACACACACACACACTGGGAAATTAAGGGTAAATCCCTATGATGGAACTTTCAGATAAACAAACTTCGTGATAAGAAGAGAAAACTATATGTGTCTTATAAAAAAATATTGTGCGACCATTCAGATGTATAAGCAGGTCTGCTGCAATCTTAAACATATTATTAAAAACAGCAAGACTAGATATGAATTGAAGTTAACTTACTCAACAAAAGATAATTGCAAGGCTTCTTTCAAGTATATTAGGACTATTAGAAGCAATGTCTGCACTGAACTCAAAGTTAACATCATTACCTTATTCCATATCCATAGCAATTGTCCTGGCTGACAGATTTAGCTCAGCTTTTTTCCCGTCTCACATCTACTGCTACCTTCCCTGATTCTTTTAACAATGTCCATCTCATTACTACTATAGACCAGATCCTGAAAGGTAGGACCAAAACTAAAAATAATATCTCTATGGGCCTTGGCAACATTCCATGCTACCTTGTTGTTAGTGTGACACCCGTGCCCTGGCCCAGCAATCAAGGAGCCTCGATCCTCACCACTAACACCAGAGAGGGCGTCTCATATATGAGGAAAGGATAACAAACACACACAGTAAAGTGCAATTTCATTACAGTCAGTCTGGGGCTGGTCGCTCCCTTGCTCTCCAGGTCCCCAATAAGACTCCCCACTGGCCCAGCTATAGGGTCCAGATCTCAGCCTAGCTGGGCAAGCTAAAATCTCCAGGACCCTCTCTATCCAACCAGTGCTTCATTTCCCTGCCCAAGTAGCTGACACACACACTTTGAGATAAGAGGTTACACAACCACACAGACACTTCTGGGGAAGGCTGGCACAGGTTCTCCAGCTGTGTCCCTTTTACCCAGACTATACTGTAGTAATTACTGCCACCACCCAGCTAATACTGTCAGCTACCCAAAGGCCCTTAAATGTGTGTCCAATTATTACTGTGCAATATTATTATCCAATTGGTAGATGTGACTAAACAGTCAATGCTTATTAGAGTGACTTGGTAAAGTAATCACTATAAATATGCAATGTACTCTAGAGCTTAAATTATCTCTACACAAACCAGCCACAGTTAAAAGGTTTTAAAATATTTAATAATAAATAATTAAAATCACAAGACAATACTTTCTGCTACACAGTCAGTGCTAGTCAAATACTTAAAAAATAATCAGTAGTACAGTTCTGACATCACAGAAAAACACTTAGTCTAATCTTTCTAGCTTCTAGCTATCCCTAAAAGAAAACACAAGTCTAAGATAACTTACATGTGAGCAAGAGACAGTGCTGTGAGTTGGATGATCATAACAAAATGCTTAATGCCTTCTGGTTCTTTCTGTTTAAATTGAAACTGCATTTATGATAAAACATTATATCATTTCACACTTTCCTGGTGTTCCCAGGCTGACAGAAACTGCATTTACATTATTTTACACTTAGGCAGAAACCAGAGCAATAAAGGACATTCCACATGTAAACTCTAGTAATTATTCCTTAAGTTAAAACAATAGGCAGGATGCTTACTCCAGACTCATCAACTCCAAATTCTAACTTCAAAGGAACAGACATAAAGTAATTTTAATTTCAGAAGACCAACAAGAAATGCTTGACTTAGCTTTCTTTACAGCAGAGGGCAATGTTGCCACATTGTTTTAAGTTCAACATTTCACAGCATATTCTTTCATTTAAGAAGCAAGCCTACATTTCAACATTCATATTTACAAATGACAGAATTATGTACCACATCTGTTTGACTAGGCTGGCAGCCTTCCCCCGTTTCTACCAGTATTCACATGTCTCCCTCCCTGGAGAACTTAAGCTAGTTTTCCAGGTGACCCTTGAGAAATGATGCTTGAGAGGGTTAGGTCTGTCTGATTGTACCTCACCCCATTCCCCATCTTGAGAGCCCATCTGCATTGGCATTGCTAATCCCACTGCAGTGCTGCACTGACATATCATATGCTTGCAATCCCAGGTTCCATCTTAGCAACTTGGCATTTTGCTGGCTGGCTCTGTTTAACCATGTTAGGGGGTTGTGACCTGTTATCACAGTGAATTTCCTTCCATACAGATAAGGCTGAAGTTTCTGCAATGCCCACACTATGGCTAGACATTCCTTTTCTAAAGCTGCATAGCATTCCTCCCTGGGTTGGAGCCTACGACTGAGATAAACCACTGGGTGCTCCTCCCCCAATGAAGAAATCTGGCTAAGTACAGCCCCCACCCCATGGTTTGAAGCATCCACCTGCACAAAAAATTATTTGCTGTAATCTGAACTGGCTAACACAGGAGGTCCTCCCAAAGCTTCTTTAAGCATCTGGAATGCCTGCTCACATGCTGGAGTCCACGTAACCTTATTTGGCTTGTTCTTCCTTGTCAGGTCTGTGAGGGGAGCTGCTATGGTACTATAACTGGGGATGAACTTTCTGTAGTACCCTGCTGTCCCTAAAAATGCCCTCACCTGCTTTTTAGTAACAGGTGCAGGCAATGCCTGAATGGCTTCCAGTTTGGCAGGTTCTGGCCTTATCTTACCACTCCCCACTCTATGTCCTAGGTAGGAGACCTCTGCCATACCCACCTGACATTTGCTTGGCTTAATGGTCAACCTTGCCCTCTGTAGTCTGCCCAGCACCTTCCTGACATGCTGAAAATGCTCTGGCTAGGAATGGCTGTAGATGGCAATATCATCTAGGTAAGCAAGGGGAAACCCTCCTGCTCCTGCTAGGATAAGATCTACCAGCCTCTGGAAAGTCGCTGGGGCATTCTTCATTCCAAAGGGCATCTTTGTGAACTCATACAAGCCAAATGGAGTCACAAAAGCTGACTTCTCTGCAGCACTGGGAGTCAAGGGCACCTGCCAGTAACCCTTGGTAAGATCAATGGTTGTAGGATACTTAGCCCCACCCAGCTGCTCTAGGGCCTCATCTGTCCTAGGCATGGGGTAAGCATCTGACTCTGTGTGACAATTTAATTTCCTATAGTCCACACAGAACCTGGTGCTGCCATCCTTCTTTGTCACCAGCACCACTGGGGGGGCCCAGGGGCTGTTGGACTCTTGAATCGCCACTAGTTCCAACATCTCCTGTACCTCCTCCCTCAGAGTCTGTCTGACTCTCTCAGGCACCCTATAAGGGGCCTGCCTAATATGCCTTTGGGGTCCTGTATCCACCTGGTGCTGCACCAGGTGGGTGCACCCTGGTTTCCCAGTGAACATGCCCCCAAATTCCTGCAACACTGCTCTGATTTCTCAAACCTGGGTAGGAGATAGCTGCTGGGACATTGCTACCCCTTCCACTGAGGTGTCAGTCTGAGCCTCACTGAGGAGATCAGTCCCCAGATCTCCCTCAGACTCCTCCTCAAATCCACTGCAAATGGTCATGACAAGGGCCTCCCTATCATAGTAAGGTTTCATCATGTTAACATGGTAAAATTTGTGCCCCTGCTGTCTGCCTAGCAGTTCCACCATGTAGTTAACATCACTTACCTTTCTTACCACCTTGTAGGGTCCCTCCCAAGCTGCTTGCAGCTTGTTATGTCTGACAGGAATGAGAACCAATACCTGCTGCCCCTCAGCATACTCTCTAGCTCAAGCATTCGTGTCATACCACACCTTTTTCTGTTGTTGGGCTTCTGCCAGGTTCTCCTGGGCCAAGCGCTTGAGTTCCCTGAGCCTTGTCCTGAGGTTTTGGACATATGCCACAACAGACTCCTTGTGAGACTCGCACTTACCTTCCCACATATCTCAAATTAAATTTAGAGGTCCCATCACCCTATGCCCATACAGCAACTCAAAGGGTGAAAAACCTGTGGATTCCTGGGGAACTTCTCTGTAAGCAAATAACAGATGGTGCAAATATTTGTCCCACTCCCTCTTAAACTGATCTGCAAATGCCCATAGCATGGACTTGGTTGTAGAGTTTAATCTCTCAACAAGACCATTAGTATGGGGATAGTATGGGGTTGTCTTCATGTGCTTCACCCCATAGGACTTCCACAGACAAGCCAGCAGGTCTGACATGAAATTGGCACCTCTGTTAGTATTTTTTGGGAAACCTACCCTGCTGAAAATCTCTAACAAAGCATTTGCCTTCTCTGCCTCAATGGAGGGCAAAGCCACTGCCTCATGGTATTATGTAACATAATCCACTGCCACTAGGATATACTTTTTCCCTCTGGAACTTGGAGTACTCAAAGGATCCATAATATCCATAGCTACCCTCTGAAATGGCTCCTCAATCACAGGCAAAGGCATCAAAGGAGCTCTCACCTTGTCTCCTGCCTTACCTACCTTTTGGCACTGCTCACAGGTCCTGCAGTACCCTGTTACATCTCTGGAAATTCCAGGCCAGTAGAAGTTCTGCATAGTATGCCTCTTTATATGTTTTATGCCCATATGACCTGCAAAGGGAATATCATGGGCTATGGCTAAAAGCACCAGATGGTAGGCTCTAGGCAATACCAACTGCTGTACTCTCTCACCTTCTAGCCCTCCTTCAGGGGTCCACTCTCTGTATAGTAACCCTTTGTCCCAGGATACAGACTCCCACTTTCCTTGAGAATCAGGTGCCTCCCTAGCTACCTACCTCAGACCTTGCAATGTAGGGTCTGAGAGCTGAGCCTGTCTCAACTCTCTCCTTGTAACCCTTCCCTGCTCCCCCTCCACAGAAAGTCTGGCATTCTCTGACAGTGGTGCTTCACTGTCAACCACGGGTACTACTACTCACCTCTACCTTTGCAGTCCCTTTGTCTAAGGGAACATCAGTACCCACAAGCAGCTGTGGCTCACCTTCAGTTTCACTGCTACAGAGTAGCTCCCTCCCTGAAGTAACCACCTCACCAGTCCTGGCTGCAAGCATGCAGTCTGTCTGGGTCTCCCCCAGGCTACCAGACTTACCTGCTTGTCTCCACGCCTGACTGCGTCTAACTGCACAACACAGGGTACTGCACTATCAAAATCATTCCCTATCAGGACATCTGCAGGTATATCCTCAAACACACCTACTTGCTGGCTTCCTTTTCCACCCTCCCAGTCAAGGTGAACCCTAGCCAAAGGTATTTGGAATGGGATCCCTCCTAAAGCCCTGACTGGAATAGATTGCCCAGGCAAGTAGTACTCCTCTGTAACCATTGCAGGCTTTGCAATGGTTATATCAGAGGCTGTGTCTCTCTTGGCAATGGCCTCCTTGCCATTCACTACAATAGGATATAGCCTCTGGTGGTACTTTAGTATACTTGTTGTCCCAAGACAACCTACTATTGACATTTTGTCTTCCCCACTTACTGGCTCCCCTCACCTTTTGTTCCCCACATTGTCTCCATGGACACGTGTATGCCACATGGCCCCACTGGTTGCATTCAAAACATTTAACCCTAGCTCCTGGACATGTACCTGGACTAGTGGCTTCCCCTGCTACTGGCAGATTCTGTTGGAGCAGTCTCTGCTGCCCACCATGGGTTCCTTTAGGCCCATGAGCAGTACTGGGGGGGTCCCCTTCCTGTGCAGGGCAGCCCTGCTTGCCAGGTATAGGTCTCCCTTCTTCCCCAACTCATCTGAAGTAACACATTGTCTATCAGCTAACCAGATCCTCATGCCCTCAGGCAAATTGTTAAGGGCTTGTTCCCTCACCAAAAGCTCTGCCAGCCCTTCAGAAGTGGTGACCTGACATCCACTCGCTCACCTATGGAAAAAAGTGCTCAATTCAGCAACATATTCACACACACTTTCATCTGCCTTGCGTCTATGCTCATGAAAGTTTTTCCTATATGTTTCAGGTGTTAGCTTAAACAGTTCTAAAAGACTATTATTTACAACAGTTTAATCAAAACATGCAATGTCAGACATTTTGGACAAAACAGTTACAGCTTTACCATGGAGTAAGGTGTCAGGAACTGTACCCAGAGCCCTTGGTCAACTTCATACGGTTTACATACCCTCTCAAACATATGAATGAAACTATCAAAATTATCCCCCTCTTTAAACTGCGGAAGAAATTTACTGACCTTTTGTGCTTCTGGTGTCCATTTACTCCCTTCCCCATTACCTCCATGACTCTGGCGAAGTGTCAGCATCTCCTTCTCATGCTGCCTCTGCCTCTCTTGTTTCTCAGCTTGCAGACATAACCGTTTCTCATTCTCCTCAGCCTGCAAATATCACAGTCTCTCATTTGCTTCTAATTCCACATGCCTGGCCTCCAACTCAAGTCTCTTTAGCTCCAGCTGGATTTTTAAGTCCACTGCAGAAAGGTTGAGCTGTTCATTCTCCAAGGGAATTATATCTCCACTGACAGTCTGATTGTCCCCCTGGTTGCTGTTTTCTGATGCAGCTGTAACCAAGACTGCAATCAGGTCTGCCTTAGTCAGGTTTCCATGCACCAGTCCCCTAGCCTGGCACATCTCCACCAGCTGGCTCCTTGTCAGCTTTCCATACTCCTCTCCTGACATGCTGCCTGTTCACCTTGACCAACTAAGCTAACAAAGGAAATAAAATAATTGTGATCTGAACTCTGAGTATTCACTGTGTGGCTGTTTTAGAGTACAAAACATATTCAAAACTCACTGTACACAAGCTGCAGGATTCACTCTACCCACACTACCACAAACCAATCAGTATTAGCCAACTAATTAATATGTGATGTGGATATCCCACCACTGCCAAACACAAATGTGAGGATATCGCAACCACTGCCACCACAAATGTGATGCACATGCCCTGGTCCAGAAATCAAGGAGCCTCAGTCCTCATTACTAATACCAGAGAGGGCATCTCATATATGAGGAAAGGATAACAAATACACACAGTAAAGTGCAGTTTCCCTTAAGAGCACACATAAATCACAGTCAGTGCAGGGCTGGTCACTCCCTTGATCTCCAGGTCCCCAATAAGACTCCCCACTGGCACAGCTATAGGGTCCAGATTTCAGCCTAGCTGGGCAAGCTAAAATCTCCAGGACCCTCTCTATCCAACCAGTGCTTCATGTCCCTGCCCAAGTAGCTGACACACACCATTTGAGATAAGAGTTTACACAACCACACAGACACTTCTGGGGAAGGCTGGCACAGGTTCTCCAGCTGTGCCCCTTTTACCCAGACTATACAGTAGTAATTACTGCCGCCACCCAGCTAATACTGTCAGCTACCCAAAGGCCCTTAAATGGGTGTCCAATTATTACTGTGCAATATTATTTATAGCCTAGCTGGGCAAGCTAAAATCTCCAGGACCCTCTCTATCCAACCAGTGCTTCATGTCCCTGCCCAAGTAGCTGACACACACAGTTTGAGATAAGGGTTTACACAACCACACAGACACTTCTGGGGAAGGCTGGCACAGGTTCTCCAGCTGTGCCCCTTTTACCCAGACTATACAGTAGTAATTACTGCCACCACCCAGCTAATACTGTCAGCTACCCAAAGGCCCTTAAATGGGTGTCCATTTATTACTGTGCAATATTATTATCCAATTGGTAGATGTGACTAAACAGTCAAGGCTTATTAGAGTGACTTGGTACAGTAATCACTATAAATATGCAATATACTCTAGAGCTTAAATTATCTCTACAGAAACCAGCCACAGTTAAAAGGTTTTAAAATATTTAATAATAAATAATCAAAACCACAAGACAATACTTTCTACTACACAGTCAGTGCTAGTCAAGAGTTCAGATATCACACAGAAATACTTAAAATAAATCAGTAGTACAGCTCTGACATCACAGAAAAACCAAAGAAATATAACAGGTGCCACTGTGGATTAACTTAACCTGCACAACAAAATATACCAGTCCAAGTAACAAAAATGTGGTGACGAAACAAGACAGAAGTATAAAATCACACTTTGTTTTTTCATTAGGCTCATCTTTGTCCCCAGATCTCTCTGATGTAGCACCTGCAGCCACTATGGACTGGGGGACTGCAACAAGCCTCTGCAGCTGTTGGGGTCCCCTCAGTGGCCAGTGGAGATCCGCTGTGTTTGGTCTTGGGAGAGGAAACAGGGAAGACTTCTCTGTTTGATTAGAATGTTGTGCGCATCCCTTAGGAAGCTGATGCCACCACTAATAACACTGTTGGCCCCATTTTCCCATAAAAAAATCAGAGAACTAAACATGAATCTACCCCTCTTCAAATTTCCTTAGACAGGGGGTATGGATCAGAGTTAAATTTAGGTTGCTGATCCTTCTTTTAAGGCGGTTTCTGGTGAACAAAAAAAGAGATACTTCTTTTCCTGAAGAGATTCAAGATTCTGAATCTGGACAAGAAGATGAAGGAACAAATACAGAGTTTTCTCCTCAGTTTTCTGATTCAGACTCAGAGGAGAGCTCAGTTTGGGTTCTCCCAGTGGGGGTTTATCTTTCTCTCAGACTATTTCCAGAATATGCCACTGTTTTCAGTGGGAGATCACTGAGGTTTCTCAGTTCCTCAGAGAATACTATGAGCTGTTACACAAGGAATTTCCAGAGCCTTCACCCATTCTTCCAGTTCTGTCACTTTTGGAGGATGTATTTCACTGCCTGCAATTCATTGAGAGTCAGCCTGCTGCTCCTATAAAGGCAGATAGATTGTATAACGTTCCTCAGTCTTTTACATTTTTATGCACTTTTCCCAAACCTGACCCAGCAGCTTTAACTTTAGTTAATCCTACTGCTGCTGAACATTTGGTTAATTCCAATCCTACTCTCTCTGACAAAGATGGGAAGATTATTTACAAGTCTGGGAAAAAAGTGCAAACTTGCTCAAAGGAGCATGTATACATAAAACAAAAAAGAAAGAAGTGTCAAAACGCTGAGTAATCCACAAACTGGTAGGAAGGAGAACAAAAGAACCGTTTATTCACAGACTAAGCACTTTCACCCTATGTCTAAGTGTAACATGTGTAAGGCATGTAAATTTATCAACACAGGGCTATACCTAGTCCAGGCAATTGTAATTGTAATACTAGGATGGTGGTCTATATAGCTACATGTTTGACCTGTTCAGCGTTCTATGTGGGTAAAACCACTAGAAAATTGAAAGAAAGAATATTAGAGCATGTAAGGGACATTAAAAAAAGAAAGAAGGAAAGTGCACTTTATAATCATTCAGTGAAATGTGAGGGTTTCAATAAATTCTTGTTTTTTATTATTGACAGAATTGTTGACCATTTTAGAGTAGGTGATGTCAACCTATACCTAGAGAATTTGGAGTTAGAATGGCAATTGAGGACAAACGTCACTATATCTCGAGGTATTATGATAATATATCATTTAGTTCTGTATTGAAGTTAAGAACATTGCAGGTTTAAGGTAACCACTAGAAATAATGTCTTGTTTATAATAACACCCCCCCCCCCCGTTTTTGTAATGTCACATATGCAGGTTTAAAATACATGTATGTTTCTTTGTTACATTTCTGTTAATCAAGTTTTTTAACTTAACTTATTTATTTATAGCAGGATTTGCACATATTTATGTATATTTATATTTATTTGTGCATGGTTATATATATTTTTATTTAGTCATCCAGTTATTTAATATTATAGTACATTTATTATTGTGTTTGATTGTTTTTAACTATATTTCTTTAAGAATTAATTGGCACAGCATTTTATAATTAGTAGTGGGCATGTTGTATTTTAGAGTTGTATAAATGTAGAAGTTTTTTTGTGTTAATTCACTCTGATGGTGCCCTATGGACATAGGGTGAAAGCACTTAGTCTGGGGAAAAAAGTGAATGCTTTTACAACTTTGATTTTCAGAATTTTTAATTTGTAGGCTCTTATATTAAAATGCAATCTGACTAATTGTAAAGGTTTGAGGAATGTTTTGTCAGTATTTGTGGAAAAATTCTGCTTTAAATAATTTGATATCTGATGTTGTCTTGTCTCTCTGGCTTCAACGTGTGGGTCATTGATTCCAACTCAGATCCATCTCCAGCCATATCCTGTAAACTTCATCTCACTGGGTTCAACCTCCTCTACCCATAATCCCTCACTTCCCTGCAGATACTGCTTTTTGAACTGTTTCTTTCCCAAGTCTTTAGATACAGTTAGTTGTAAGATAGGTAGCTTAGCAAGGTCTAAGTATCAGGTTTTCTCTTAGAATTTTTATCTTTTTAGTGTGTATGTGTAGTTAGCAGTTGGCTTTTCCCACCTCTTTGAGATTCTTTTGCCTGCAGTGTTGACACTTTATTTCTGTGTAGGGTAGTTTTTTCTCTCTAGGCTAGTGTGTAATGTAGCGTAGTGTTTTGTTCTGTTTAGTGTATTATGTTTTTTCTAGGTTCTTCCTTATCCATGGATAAGGGGCCCAAGAAATTAGTTACTTGTGGGCACAAGCTGCCTTGGGAAGATGCTCACAACAAGTGAGTGTATTACTTGGGGACTGTCCACCTCAATTCCCCCTGTTTGATTTACGAGGGGTTTGGGTCCAGGGCAGTTAATGAGAGGAGGGCTAAGTTATTTTTGAACAGTCTCCTTCTTGCTGGTTCTTCCTCTTCAATGTCAAAGGATGGCTCTGACAAACCTCGCTGTCCTTCTAAGGACTCGAAGACCTCTAGAGGGGATTGTAAAAGTCCTCCTCTATCTCCTTGTCTGGACACTGTTCTGGCTCACCGGAACCAAAGGTCCCAAGACCCTTGGGTGCACTGGCAGCCTTGGCACTGACATCTGCTCTGACTCCTCACAGCCAATCACTCTCGGTGCTGACCATGAGCAATGCTCTGTCTCCAGTCCTAAGTGTTCCAAGCTCTTTTTGTTTTGGTCAAAGGGGCTCATTCAGGTTGGGTAGCTTCCCCCTTCTCCCCTTCCACTCCACTGAAGATGCTGCTTGTATCTTCTCTTTCCCTGACTCAGTTCTGAATCTCTCAGACTTGGATCCAACAGGTGGTTTCTTCATCTTCCAAGTGACCTTTCAAGCCCCCCATTGGTGGCTTCATCTGCTCGGTCATTGAGATTGGTGGGCAGTTTCAAAGCATCAGACTTAGAGCAGCTGATGAGGTCCTTCTTGCAGACTCATAAGCAATTGGGTCTTATCCCTTCAGGTCCGGACCCCTTTCCTAAACCTTGGCTCCATCCCCCTGGTTTCCTCCTTTGGCCCAATTCTGGCTGTGTTGGAGCCATGTCATTGAGGCAGGCATTTAAGGGTTGGGTTCAATCCCAGCTTCAGGTTTGTCCCTCCCACTTGGAGTGTCAGCCATTGACAGCTTGGCTTGAGTCACAACACTGGGGTGAGGTTTAGCTACCCGAGGTTTAGGCTTGTCTTGAGTTTCTTGAGATCCTGTGACTGTTGGCTTCAGGATGCCAGCTTCTGCCTCCACCTTTGACATCATGGAGAGGATGTTCCCCACTCAAAAGATGAGTTAGTTTTCCTCAGCAGATCTCTCATTCCCCTTCTCATTTTTGTCTGTGGCCAGTCATCAGCCAGCTCCTGGACAACCCATGCTGGTTGGCTTCCAAACTGCCCCTCCTTGCTAGGCTTCCTGCCTCTTCCCTGTCTCCTGTAGCTTCACCAGAGCTAGAGGTCTCAGGTATAAGGAAGTGCAAGAAGAAACACCTCAACTCCCTGAGGAGTCCCTCACTGATGCTACTTACCTTGAGGAAGAAGAGGGGGTCTCCTGTGTCACTTCATAATGATGGCTCCTTTGGCAATTTGCTGGAGTTTCATTGCCAGTGCAGAGGCTGGACCACCGAAACCCCTTCTCCATAGGAGTCAGTATTTTTAAAGGCCTTTGGTGGAGGCCCATCCATGCCCAGAATGGTACCCCTCTGAATGTGCTCATGCAGCTTGTGTCTCAGAGGGTGTAGAAAGAACCAAACAAGGTGGAGCCATTCCTAAGAAACCTGACAAAATTATTGCTTCTCTCAAGGATTGGCTGCAGTGGAGTAAGAGTCCAGCCATGGATGTGCTCGTGGTGGTGGCTTCCACAAAGAAGGAAATCTTCGAGTAGAGTTCCTCAGTCCATTCCTTGAACAGAAAATCCTGGGCTATGGACCATCTGGGGAAGCAATCTTATGAGTCAGTGACATTTGCTTTGAGGACACTCACTTACTTATCCCACTTGACCAGGCTTTAGCATGATCTTGTGATTGAAGTGATGAGGAATATTAAGCCACAATATTCTCCGGACATTCAGAAGACACTGGGGACTCAGCTGTCTACTCTTCAGTCCATTGTCAATGTTTTCATATGGCTCATTTCCAATGCACCTGATGGAGCGTCCTAAGCAGCTGGTACCAGTATTGAAGTGTGATGCCACACTTGGATGCAGCTGTGCAACTTCACAGAGTACTTCAAGGCATCTTTTGTTAATGCCCCTTTCGATGGCTTCTCCTTGTTTGTGCCTAAAATTAAGGACACTTTTACTAGGAATAGCAAGATGTGAAGACGCTGTCTGCAGTAAGACTACATTTTGCTACCCCTCAATGTACCTTCTCAAGGAATCAGAAGGGGGAGGCATATGTCTTTTTTTAGAAAATCTCAGCAGCCTTCCCAGGATGCTCTGTCTGAGGGCTCCTCCCACAGACAGGAGAGAGACCATAATGGGTGCTGCTGTGAGGAAGGGGTGGTCTGCAAAATCAGAGCTTCCATGGAGCTTTTTCCAGTGTGCCTTTTCAGTGATCCTGAAAGGCTGCCCAACTGTCCTGCTCTGGAGGCAGTTGGGGGTTACTTGGCTCTTCACCCAGAAGCTTGGGAGGCCATCACCTTTGACAAGTGAGTGTTAAGAGTCATAGTTAAAGATTATATTATTCCCTTTTTAGAAATCCCAAAGCTCGGGCTCAAATGTCTCCTAGACTTTCCACCCCAAGAAAGTCTGCTGGCAGTGGTAGAGATCTAGAAGCTGCTGGCAAATTGAGTCATCCAAGAGGTCCCACCAGACAATGATGATCCAGGGTCTACTTATTGTTCTTTTTGGTACCATAGAAGAACAAAGACCTCACGCTGATTTTGAATTTGAGCAAATTTGAGTCACAGTCCTGTCCATTCTACCTCTACTGAGGAAGGATGATTGGATGTGCTCGATAGACCTCAAGGATGCCTACCATCATATCAAGATAGAGAGGCACTCCAGGATGTTTCTTAGCTAGCTTCCAGCTTTGGGACAGTCATTACCAATTCAGAGCCCTGCCATTCAGTCTCACCACTCCCCCCCCCCAGGTGTTCACCAAGTGGATGGCAGTGGTTACAGACTGGCTCTGGTTGCAGGTATTTCAGGTCTTTCCATAGCTGGATGATTGGCTCCTCACCTCCCCCACAAGAGCAACACTTATCATGGCCAGAGATATCTTACGCCAGTTGTGTGGCCATTTGGTATAACTGTCAATTATCTAGAGTTGTATCTAAAACCAGTCCAGACATTAGAATTCATAGGTTGCCTCTTGAATATTGTCCACCAAATTGCCAAACTTCCAAGTTCCAGAGTAATTGGCCTTCAGTCCCATGCTATATCTGTGTTTGCCCTTGCAAAACCTCCAGCTCATGTGATTTTTTGAAACTGCTGGGCCACATGACAGTTTTATTAGGGTTGCTTCCTTTAGTGAGGTACCACATGAGGGCTCTGCAATGGACTCTCACAGTAAAATGGTCCTATTTGACTCATCCAGTGGGCTTACCTATCAGGATGACAAAGGTGTGTCATGATCAGATTTGGTGTTACAGTCACCATAGTAACAAATGGAAGCCAGTTCACTCTTTCCCAACCCATGAACACAGTCACCAAGGATGCCTCCCTTCTTGGGTGGGGGACATTACCAAGGGAGGATGATTCAAGGGTCCTGGTTGTCTGTGGAGGCCAAGATTCACATCAGTGTCCTGGAGATGAATGCTGTCCTCCTTGCATTGCAGGCCTTTCAGGATGTCCTTCCCGGCAGTGTGATTTTGGTCAAGATGGAAAATATGTCCGTTATCTGCTATCTGAACAAGCACAGAGGAACATGTTCTTATCCTTGTTCCCAGACCCATCTAATAGGAAACTGTATTCGAGTAAATGGAAATGCTTTGTGATGTGGGCTCAGTAGTTTTTCTATTATCAAGGTAGAAATGGCAGCCATTTCTAATATTCATGTTGGTAGGTATAATGTCCCCTTGGCTGTTCTGAAAATCTCCAAGGTGTTTCTCACAGGTACATTTCTTCTGTGTCCTTGGAATTTGTTGGAATTTTTGTTCTGTGTCCTCCCATTCAGGATCCCATCCCTCATTGGGGTTTGCCATTCATGTTGCAAGTCCTTGCAGGCCTTCCTTTCAAACCCACTGCTATTTCAGACCTAAAGTTGTTATCTTGGAAAACCTTGTTTCTGGTGGTTGTTACCTCAGCCAGGAGAGTTTCCGAGTTACAAGCCTAGATTCTACTCCTCCTTATCTGGCATTTCACAAAGACAGGGTTTCATTCCACACCAGTCCTTCCTTTCTCCCTAAGGTAACCTAGAAGCGTAATTTCAATAGATCTATTCACCTTCCTGTTTTTTTTTCCCTAATTTCTTGAACAATGGTGAATACTTGCTGCATTGCTTGGATGTGCATAGGCAATTGAGATTTTACCTGGAGAGGACAAAAGCCTTTAGAAAATTCTGTCATCTGCTTATTTCCTGTCTGAAATCCAAATTGAGCAGACCTGTGTGTAAAGTGTTGTTATCCAAGTGGCTGTCAGACTGCATTTCCTTTGCATATGTATACCTTGAGAGCAAGACTTTGCTTGAGAAACCTAGGGGTCACTTTACTAGAGCTATGACTTCTTCTACTGCTTTCTTTTTCAGAACATCCATGGATGATATTTGTGCAGAAGCTACTTGGGTGGGCCATCATACCTTTATTTCTCACTACAAGCTGGACATTCATTCTAAGTCCAGGGCTTCCCTTGGCTCCTCCATGTTGCAGAATATCCTTCTGTAGATCCTCTCAATGAGTTTTATGTAGCTAAGGACTGTGTCCCACAGGCTAAAGCAAGACAAGAGAAACCAACATCAGGTATGAAAACTATATACTTGCCATAATGATGGATCTGTGTTGTCTGTCTCCATCTGGTTCAACCTTCCCCCATCCTGCTCCCACCTTTTTGGATAATCTCAGTGACTAAGATGACCGAGTTGGGGAAGCTTGTTTGATTTCTATTTCTTGGAGTTCTTTGTCCTTTTCCTTTATGAGAGAAAGGTATTTTAGAGCTGGATTAAGGAGGGGCAAACTCAGTCTGAGGTATCTGTGGGGGAGTGGGGGATTGTGGGTAAGGGGAGGTGGAGCTCAGTGAGATGAAGTCTAGAGGATTTGGCCAGCATTGGATCTGACTCAGATTCGATAACCCACAGGTTGAATCAGACAGACAGAGAAAGACAACACAGATCTATCATTTATGGCGAGTACAAAACATTCATTTCTTCCAATTCACAGGTCACAACTCATTGTTTACAGTGCATGTGTATGATTCAGTTGATACTTCTTCCAGGGCTATGGCCACTGGTACTGTTTTTAGGAGGTTTGCATTGCTGCATTCTCAGAACCTCTCAGATGATTTAAAAATGAGATGTTAAATTCTCCTTTGGATAGAGATTTAGTTTTTGGTCCCTCTGCTGTAGAGTATATCAAAAACTGTGATGAAAGGGCTAAGGTTATACATGGAATCTCTTAAGATTTTTTCAGCCCTTCTTTTCCAAATTTTCTAAGGAATTCTCTACCCCTTCATCCAATTTCAGCAAAAAACAAAATAAGCAGGTCTTACCTCTTACCATTATGTGGGCAAACAGACTTTTAAGAAGAAATATCAGGGGGTTCCAAAAAGAATTCAGGAACCCCCCCCCAAATCGAAGGACAGTCCAACAAGTTAGAATGACTATTTAAAGGACCTTGTTTCCCCTCCCACCCTGGCAGTCCCTTTTCCTTCCCAGAAAGTCTGGATCATCACTTTTCTCATTGGCATCAGACAGTTTCAGACAAATGGGTTCTGAAGATCATTTATCAAGGTTACAGATGTCAGTGGGAGGAAATCTCTCCTTTCCAGGGAGTAATTCTTCAACCACTAGACCAGACTCATCTATTTCCCTCCATCCTTCAACACATGATGTCTCAGGGAGTGACAGAACCAGTTTATCCTTCCCTGGTGAGGAAAGGTCTTTATTCAAGAATATTTTTAGTGCCAAAGAAAGATGATGCTTAGAGAACAGTTCTGGATCTTTCTTTCTTAAAGCTGTTAGTGATAGTGCTCAAGTTCAAAATGCTGTCACGACCTGTTACCTCTTCTTCGTCATTTAAGTTTCCGGTAACACTAGATTTAAAAGTTTATTATCACATTCCTATTCATCCAGACTTTCGGCTTTCCTTAGGATTTTGTGTGTCTGGATTACTTTATTAATTTTCTGCCTTACCATTTGGACCATCCATTGCACCAAAAGTGTTCACAAAGTGCCTAGCTTCAGTTATAGGTCATTGCAGGCTATGGGGTATCCACATCTTTCCATATTTAGACAACTTGCTTATCTTTGCAGATTCTTCTTTAAAGTATCAGGAATCTCTCACTTGAGTGAGAGATTTTTTACACAAACTGGGATTCCAAGAGAACATTCAAAAGTCTTTTTTCGCTTCTTCACATAGGATTGTGTTTCTGGGGTGTCAGCTAAGCATTTCAATTCAAAGAGCTTTTCCTGGGCACAAAAGAATAACTCCATATCTAGATATATTTCTATGGTTTTTCACTAAGACTATGATCAGTGTGAGGGCATACCTCAGGATTTTGGGTCTCGTGGCATATGTGATTTTCGGGTCTATATTATATAAGCGAATGCACTGAATTGCAAACGCTATATAATCGACCAACAATCCTCAAAAACCCAAAATGTCAAACACACGAATCAGTGATTTTTTTCCCAGGGGAAAAAAATTGCTGATCCATAAAAAAAAAAACAAAAAAACAAAAAACAAAACACCCCCTCTACTTAAATATACCAACTCCGAGATCATACCACAGTGGAGGAAATGGCAAAGTCCCGAAATCAGCCCAGTGACATTTTTCCTTAGGAAAAAAATTGCCGTGCTTTTGGTATTTTGCTATTTCGCATAATGCCCTTCGACTTAACAATGTTCGCAATTCATTGCATTCTCTAAAATAATAGGGACCTGTGATTTTCATGATACCCCTGGCAAGACTCCATATGAGAAAGATACTACGGTATCTGAAATCTCTTTGGTCCCAACACCAATATCCTTTGTCTTTTCAAATCCCAGTGCTAGGATTTGTCAAAGGAGAAATCAATTGGTGGAGGCAGCAAATTTCCCTAAACTGGGTTGTCTCCTTCTCCCTCCCTGCTTCAAACCAGTCAGTCACCACAGACAACTCAGACATTGCGGAGCAGTTTCAGGAGGGATAAAAGTGCAAGGGGTGTGGGTCACCAAGGACAGATGCAAGCACATTAATATAAAAGAAACGCTTGCCCTGATCAAGCCACTGAACTCTCTGAATCATCTTTGGTTTCCTGGACCTCTTCAAGTTATTACAGACAATAATATAGCCATGTGATACATCAACAAGCAAGCAAGGGCAAACCATGTCATATTCCCTTTGCATACTAGCCATGTTAGTTTGGGATATATCTTCACTGCACAGTCATACTCTGCAGGCATCCTACATCCTGTCAGAAAAAAATTATGCGGCATACAAGCTGTACAGGACAAGGGCAAATCTTCACGAATGGAAACTTTATTGTGGGGTCTTCCAAGATTTGATCCATCTGTGGGAAGTTCCTCAAGTAGACTTATTTGCTTCATCTCTGAACAATCAGCTGGCAAGATTTTGCTCCAGCACTCTGGGGAAGACAAATTCATTTTCCTTTCTTTGGACAGGAATGGTCATGTGTGCTTTTGCATCCTTTCCACTGATATCCAGGGTCATTCTGAAGATTCCGAAGGAAACCCACCCCAAGATCATTGTGGCGACTTTTTTTCTAGCCAAGGCAACAGTGGTTCTCCTATCTTTTGGAAATGGCTAGGGGCAATTATCAGATGCTTCCTCGCAGAATGGATCTATTCACACAAGTTTAGGGGTGTTTGAGCTCTACCAGCCCCAATCAACTTCAGCTGACTGCCTGGATGATAGGGTCTTATTTCCCTTTAAGCACCTGTTTAGTGAAGATGTGCAGAAAGTACTGATGGAGGCAAGAAAGCCTGCTAATGGAAAATCATATATTAACAAATAGAAAAGATTTTTCTAGTTGGTGCCAACAACATAAGCAGAACCCACTCAGGGCTAATTGTTCTCTGGTTTTGCAATACTTGTGTGAGTTACTGTCCTATGGCTTTCATTACTCCTACATCAAGGTTCATTTATCAGCCATTTTAGCATGTCTGCCCATGGAGCCTCCTTTTTTAATGCATTCTCAAGACAAGCTGTTTATGAAAATGAGTTTTGTATAAGACATCCAAAGAAATTGGTGGCCTTTTCTTGGGATGTTAATTTTGTGTTAGAGAAGTTAACACTTGCTCTGTTTGAATCAGTTACTCTGGTTGATATGAGGTTTTTAGTGTGGAAAACTGTTATATTGATTGTTCGTATGTCTGCAAGAAGAGTAAATGAACTGCAAGCTCTTATGGTGACTCAACCCTATCTCGCTTCCACAGAGACAGGGTTTCTTCAAGACCTAATCCTTTTATGCTTAACTGGTATCTGAGTTTACTTTAAGCCAAACTATCCCTTTCCTGGTTTTCTTTCCTGAACCTAAAAATGAGGGAGAAAGGGTACTCCGTAACTTGGATGCCAACAGACATTTCAAGTACTATTCTGACAGATCTAAATTTTTTCATATTTTCAGATCAGTTTTTTATTTCTTGTGGAGGTAAGAAGAGAGGGCAACTTGTGTCAAAACAGACTATTTCCAAATGGTTACCTCAGGCTATTACCTTTGTTATATTCACAACAAAAGTATTCCAGGCAGGTCAAGTCCCACTTTCCCAGGATCTCGGATTAATATGTTTTATTTTCTTGGAAATGTTAGGATTCTAGAAGTATTTCAGGAACAGCAACTCATTTCTTTATACAAACATTTACAAGGCCTTGCAAGCTAGATTCCTTCTCTAGGTTTAGATCAGGTTTTGGTAGGACCATTCTTGAGGGGGTCCTGGACCCTTCTCCTTCCACTTCCCAAATGTAGTAAGCTAAGGTAATATATCCATATAGCCAAGGCTACTTCAGCAGTGATCAATATGCTAAACATTTTACAGAGGTGTAAGCAAACTTACCATAAAAATAGATGTTTGACTGATCAGTGCTTCAGTAGTCATCCCCTCCCTCCACCCCCTTGTTTTTATGGTGAGTTGTTTATGCCAAGTGTGGACACTTGTTTTTTGTTCATTCAGGACAAAGCCTCCCTCTCTCAGTTGGTATGAAAGCTTTGAAGGGTTTGGTGCTTAAACCTGTCTTTTTATTCAGCTCAGTTTGAGCTGACTAATGATTTGGGAATGTGGTGGGTGCTCTGATGTTTTGGAAGCTGAATGTCTGTTATATCCTTGGCAGGATACAACCTGTATAACTAAGCTACTGCAGCGGTAATCATTTGAACATTTAATGTTATGGAGCCCCCTGTAGTCATCCCTTATTAGGCCAAACATTGAATGTAATGCTCTAAATTGTATGCATCTTATCAAACATGTATTCTGCTTTGAAAAAAAAAACTCTATGAGTTCTAAAAAGAGCAACAAGTTATTAAAATAATTTTGCGACCCTGGACTGGCACCACTGACTACCATCAGATGTGAAGATGAGATGTAACCACTTCCCCTAAGTTTGATGGTACAAATGCACCACTTTCAACAATGTGACACCCACATGGTAGTATGCCACACATTGACATCAAGATGGCTGGCATAGATGAGGTTTGAATACTGTCACTGCCAACCAGAGGTGGAGTAATAGCAATAAAGTACAGACAAGTATGTTTCTTTAACTAATTTACATCAACCTGACCCCAAGGCCATAAAGGGAATACACTCACACACACACACACACACACACACACACACACACACACACACACACACACACACACACACACACACACACACACACAAGGAAAGCTGGCAGAATTCTTCAGTTCTCTGCAGCATTCTTTTTGGTACAGTGGTACTACTACCATTGTGAAAAATACAATACATTTATGTATTCACACACTTGTATGATTGCACCACTCCATATAGTGTACAGCGATTGCCTCTGATTGTGTTGTATGCTCATTATGATTACCTTACCTTTACTGTAGTGTATCTCTATATTTTTGTTTCTTTGCTTTCCTTCCACATTTCTGGAAACACTGGAAAACATAAAGGTCCTACCAAACACCCTGATATTGGGTGATTTCAATTACCCAAACATTAACTGAGAGAACTACTCAAGTACTAACTCCCTTGCCCAACATTTCCTAGAATTTATAAACTCAAATGCCCATGATCAACTGATCAACACCCCCACCAGAGGTGACAACATATTGGATCTGGTCATCAACAACATGGGCGACCGATGTTCCACACTGGAGGTCAACCCCTCACTGGTTAGATCTGACCATAAAATAATCACTCTGGATATCCATATTCCGCTCCCACTCCCGTTCATAGAAACCACCGTGAAAAACTTTTCAAAAGCAAACTTTACGTTACTTAAGACTGAGGTGGAAAGTTTCAAAGCCCCATGCTAAAGGATAATGCTGCCCAAGCTGCAAAATCCTTTACTAATGCACTCTACGGGCACCTACAAGAATGCATGGATCGTGCTATCCCAAGCAAAACCAAGACTCACTCCTCCAAGAAAAGGAAACCAGTCTGGTGGACCCCTGCCATAAACAAGTTATACAATAGAAGGATGAAACTAGTACAAAAAGTGTAAAATCCCAAGAAGGGAAGACATCCCTGATCAGTATCAGCAAGAAACTACGATCCCTCATAAAATCATCCAAGGCTAGCTTCAAAAGAAAAATTACCAAGGACTCCAAAGATAACCACAAGGCATTCTTTAGCTATGCTAAGAATCTAAGTGGCAATTCTCAGATCTGCTCGGAGTTAATGCAGAATGGCACAAAATACACTGAACCAACCGATATCGCCAACATCCTGGCAGACAGGTTCAATGCAAACTTCACCCCTCTCTAACCCCCAAAAGGGCCCATAACCATACCAGAAGAATGTAGCGTCCCTGAAATCACAGACACTCAGGTTAAAACAGCCCTCTCCAAGCCATAAACACAGCATCAATGGGACCAGACGGTGTCCCAAGCTGCGTCCTACACGAGCTCAAAGATGAACTTACCCCTCACCTAAACACACTGTTCAAACTCAGCCTCTCCACAGGCTACATGCCCATAGAGTAGTGCACAGCAATGGCTATTCCACTCCACAAAGGTGGAGCCACAACAGACCCCGGGAACTATAGCCCTATAAGCCTGGCTAGCTTGGTCTGCAAGGCTGTGGAGCGCATCATCATGGATCTCATTAACTTCTACATTGGGAACCTCCAAACACTGGACCCTACCCGGTTTGGCTTTGTTAAGGGCAGATCAGCCTCCTAAACCTGGTGGACTTCTTTGAGACAGTTACCAAGGCTGTAGATGAGGGAAAGGTGGTCCACACAGTCTACCTAGACCTCGCAAAGGCATTCATCACCATTCCCCATTCTGGTATTATAGACAAGCTCACCAGCCTGAACATAAACTCTTACATCATGAGATGGGTTGCCAACTGGCTCACGGACAGAAACCCCCATGGTAAGAGTTGCAGAAGTTAGGTCTGACTCTAAACCGGTTACAAGGGGCATTCCCCAGGGCTCAGTTCTAGGACCCCTCCTGTTCGGCATATACTTCTCAGAGGTACAGACAAGCACAGGAGGTCTACGGCTGACCAAGTTCGCAGATGATTGCAAACTAGGGGCTATAATTGACTCTCTGGCTAACACAGACATCCTCCAAAAGGGTCTCACTGAGACAGATACCTGGTGTCAAAACCATGGCCTCAAGCTAAATGCCAAAATGTGCATAGTCATCTCCATTGGAAAAAACAAAGTACCCACAAACTACCACGTAGGTGGTAGCCCCCTAAATACGGAAGATGTAATAAGGGATCTGGGGACCAAAGTAGATAGTAATCTCTCCTTTGATAATCACATTGCCAAAGTGGTTAGAAAATCCTTCTATGTGGCCCACCTAATCACAAAACGGTTTGCATCCAGATCAAAAGAGGTCATTGTGTCCCTCTACCCATCACTCATCAGACCCATCATAGAGTACAACGCCCCATTTGGGATGTACCTTACAAGACACCTGCAACAGTTGGAAAGACCACAGAAGGTACCTCACCAAGAGGATCACTGGCCTCAAACAGATGCCCTATGCAGTTCGACTGAAGAAACTCCAGCTGTAGTCGGTTGCATACCGCCTACTCAAAGGTGATCTATACCTGACATACAAGGCCATGCCCAACCCAGAATTGATGGACATGCTCCACCTAAAGAAAACGATATTCCCCTCCGAGCCACATGCTCTAGGGATCTAAACCTCACCACAATAAATAGGACGTGCCGGAGGGATATATTCCTGTCCCAGAGACTTCCCATGCTCTGGAACAAGATTCCAATCTACATTAGGCAGAGCTCCTCACTAACACTCTTCAAGAGAAACCTTGACGAGTGGATGGGAAACAGAAAGTTTACCCTAGGGATCACTTCAATGGCTCTGCTGGACAGAGGCATAGGGAACTAATCTAAGGGGGCGGCGAAAGCCAACATATTCCGGCTAGGCTTATAAATGCATTCAGGAAGATAGCCTAGTACTTACCTATGAACCTATGAACATATGTTTCTGTGGGCTAAAACTGAAAGTGGTATTTTGTGATCAGTTCTTTACCCTAGTTAACAAATTTAAGTTAAATAAATATTAAAAATGAACCACAATAATTAATATTTCTTTATCTGGTAGTTGGCCTTAAGTAGTCAAATGAAAATGTGCTAAAAACAGTAGCAGATTGTGTGTACCTTGGGCTCCAAGATGTTTTCAAATTATGCCCTTATGCCCCCCCCCCCAACACACATTTTTAGGACCATGAATAAATGAACATTTAGTTTGTATTCACCTTCCTGATTGTTTCAAATGTATACTTGTCAATCAGATTATTTTAAATGGCATTTCTTGTTTAATACAGCAGCATTTGTTAGAGTATGTTTTACATTTGTCATTCTGAGCATATTTTCCAGCAATAAGATAAACAAAATTTACTAACCATTAATTCCTGAGATTCATAAAAGTGCAAGTACAAATAAAGCTCTTTGCAATGTGCTCGGGAGCTTTTTAAAATCTTTCCTGTTTTATGGAACAGGGTAGTTGTGCACTTAAAGTAAATGATATTGTGCGTAAGTGCAGTACCATTTAGTTTACATGAATACCTAGTCCCATTATCCCCATTCTGTGAAATATGGAAGACTTAAATAAACTCCTGAGTGTGTTGCGTAACACTTCACTCACAATATCATTCTTATGAATCCTAGGGAATGACAAAACTACCAATTTCGGAACATTTCAACAATAAAAAGACCACTCAAATTGCTGTCATTATAATTCACCAACATCAGTTATGGCCACTGTACCAATTGTGTACAATAAGATTTTGATAATTATGACCACAGTAAAGTATTCCAGCTTAATTTAGACATATGCACACTGGTCCTACAAAGAGGGTCTAATGAAAAATTTCCTTTAATAACTCAGCAGGGTCAGTCATTTTTATTCCCAGACATCTCCAAAACACAGCAATTGTAGCCACATTTTGACTGCATCCTTCTCAGATGTCTATGTCCAAAAATTAATAACAATAATAATGACCAAAGTAACATATTTCAAGTTTGTTTAACATAGATGCACTGTAGCCATAGTAAATTATTCCAGCTTAAGTCACACAAATTCACATTAGTCCTGCAAAGCCAGATTAAAAACTGTTTAAAAATATCCAGATGATAAGAGCATAAGGTACTTTCATCCATAGAGGCACCCACCCATCCAATAGTTATATTATTAAAAATAAAGAATAGCAATTCATCCAGCAACAGCTCCTCTCCAGTGGCAATTATAGTCACTTTTTTGACTATCTACACCTCTTATTGTTATGAGAAAAATAAGTTATATGTACTTTATTGGTAGCTATGAATAAACTACTTGAAATTGTCTAAAGACATCCAGCATCACACTGTAAAACCCAACCACATGTGGCACATTTTAAAGAGAACACTATCTATGATGAGAACTTAAAACATATTAACTACCTGACAATGCACATTATATCAGTATGGACAATCTTTACAGAAGTAAGTCATCTGAATAATTCTACACTAAAGAGAACTGTTACTAATGTAGATGTTGCTGTTATCAAGCAACTTTGCATTTCTGTGGTTTATCTACAAGTGCAATGCCTGCTGTTTTGAAGAATAAATGGCCTATGCTGCATTGACAATGGTGTTATGATTTTATTGCCATAACATTTCTTGTACTACATTAAGTATGCCAAAGGGAATGTCTGGCAAAAAAAAAAAAACAACAGAGCAACAAACTTTTAACTAAATGCAGAAATCATTTACAGTGTGATATTGCAGAGGAGACTGGACTGCAATAATATGTAAGAATGACTGTATAACAGATGCTGAAATCAGGCAGTTTTGAACATCACTCTAAGTAATGCCGACTTTACTGATCTGATAAATGTTAACCCCGTCACATCTGTTGGAGGCTGTGAAGAAGATACTGCAAAAATGTATTACTGAATGAAATGTAATGCATTTAGACTATATTACATAATCCAGACCCATCAATGACAATACAGATGGTGCAGCAGCATTTGTTCAACAACCTGCAATAATATGAAAAGCAGAAATATTATTGCATACATTTTTCGGGGGGGACGGACATGCTTGCTGGACATCTACAAGTTACACATGTAAATAGCTGGTGCTCTGTAAACAGGCTAAAACTAAATGCTAAAAATGCAATGTTGTTGAATTTTTCAAACAAACCCTCCTGCCAGGTTATAGTATAGAAAACACCCCACTCCAAAAGGAATATATTGCGAGAGATTTTGGTGCTTGGGTAGATAAAGCCCTCTTCTTTGATCATCACATTGCAACAATGGTAAACAAATCCTTCTGTATGGCACAGCTGATCACAGACATTATTTCCTCTAGATATAAAGAAGTCCTTACCCTTCTGTATTCTGCATTATCAGGCCCATCAATGAATACAATACCCCTCTGGGATGTATCTTAAAATATATCAGGCAGTTGGAGAGATGACAAAGGTTTCTGACAAGAAAGAATATGAGACTAAAGCACTTGAGCTACCAAGAGATGCTGGAGGTCTTGTCCCTGAATTCAATGTCCTGTAGACTCCTTAGGTGATATATGTGCCTTACTTTGTGAGCCTTAAGAGATCCAGCAGTCCAAGACCTATTGTTTCTTCACAAATCAAACAGTGCAGTGAACACCAGAAACAGTGATCTGAAGATGATTCAGAAATAAAAAAAAATCATGGTGAAGTGACAGAATTGTTATGCAATGACTACCTCTTCTCTGGAACAAACTTGCCCTACAGATCAAGCAAAGTGCACTCTGGATGGGTATTCATAAATTTGCTCTGACTAGCCTGTCATTCCTTGAAAAAGAAGTTAAGGTTTATGGGTGGATACTGGCAAATCGTAAATGGCCACATGACCCAATTGCCTTGAACATTCTATGGTCTCATTTTTTAAAACATCTTTATTAAATCACATTTTAAACAATGACATGGGTACACATACAGTAGTAGAAAAGGAAACGAACCATAATAACATTTTCATTGCTATTTTCATGGAGTATACATATGTGTTTTCTTTTTAACAATTACCATTAACTTAACCGTTACACTAATTACTCAATTCCTGCATTGCCTTCAACCTCACTTCTCCCCTGAACATTATTCTACGTATTTTGTTCTCACAAATTCCATTTATTTATTCTTACTTTTCTCCCTTCCTTTTCTAAAATTCTACCTCCAGTTCTTTTATCACCTTTACAATATTCAGTACTTCAGTTGCAGCTGGTTTAGATTTTGATTTCCATTTTCTAGAAATTTATTTTCTGGCCGCCAATAGCAATAAACTTAATAATGTCTTATTGTGTCTAGGCAATTCACCTCATGACCCATCTGAAAAGAACCATTTGTTCTCCTAACATTTCTGACAAAGTTCACCTTAGGGAATTTTTAAAATCTGTCAACTTGTTACATTCCCAAAAATGTTGTTCCCAATTGCCTCTCTCCTAAAACACTTCCATCATTTGCTATTGACTTGAGGAAAATTTCTATGAAGTCTAATTGGGGTATACAAATACACATGCAAACACTTCCAAGAAAAATCCTAAACCTTTTGGACTTTGTTGCTTACTTAGGAGACATACACTTCTTCCCATTGTTCCCTCCTAAATTGTTTTTCCAGTCTCTCTTTCCAATATTTTCTATCCTCCTCTGATTGATTCTATAGTTATCATGCAATGTTTTATATGCTTTACTAACTATCCCCTTTTAACAGCAGCTTCTGTTCTACACTCAACTAAAAATTCTACCAGAGCAGGTATTTCACTTAGGACTCCCCTATGCCTTTGAGTTTGACAATACACCAATATCAATCCTTGATAGGGAAGGCAGTCACCTTTCCTGCAGTCCAAATTTCTTCTTGACCTCATCCCACTGTATTACCTTTCCCTCTCTAATTATTTGTTATTTGCTCTCAGTGCCTATTTCCTGTGCCATTTTTTCCCAGTAAATTCCAGTCCTCCCTTGCCTATTTTCTGTACCCCTATTTGCAGTCATCCATATTGGCAAAATCTCCTTTTTCCATCATATGTTGGCTTAGTTCTTAGAATACTTTGTGCAAGTTTATGAATATAATAATCTGTATCGTGGTTATTCTTCTTATTAGGGGTTTGCATCCAAAATCCTACTTTCCTTATTTCTTGACCCCTCGCACTTCATCATCATCCCTTTCCACTTTGAATTATAACATTTGTGTGTTATGCATGCAAACCTTAACTGTGTAGCTTTAAAATATCCCTTCAAATCAAATAATCTTAAACCACCTTGTTCTGTTGGGAGGATCAACCTATCCCACTTAACTCTTGCCCTCTTTCCATCCCAGATAAATTCCTTCAACTCTTTATTAATTATTTTCCACAACTTTTCTGCTGGTTGCTAAAACATGCCTGACTTGTATATAAAACTAAAGAGACTAAAAATATTTTCACCACTTGTATCTTGCAATCTATATTCATAAACAAGTGCTTCTAGTTTCTCAGTTTTTGTATTAATTTTTGTTTAGTCTTTTCCACATTTATTTGCTGCCATAATGGAAGGCTTTTTAATTCATAGTCCTAAATACTTCATCTTATTATGTCCCCATAAACGTGAGTATTGTGGAACCTTGCCATTTGTGGGAACATAATTTACACCTATAGCCTTTGTTTTTTCTTTATTCATTTTATATCTTTAAAAGATTTGAAATTGAAACTGCCTCAAAATGTTCCAGAACACTGACATGTCCTTTACTGAAATTATCAAGTACAAACTAATATTATATGTAAATAAAAACAGCTTTTTTGATTATCATACCAATTATATCCTTGATTTTCTGAGTCCATTATTTTCTTTGCCAGTGGCTCTAAATATAAAGCAAATAAAAAAGGGGAAAGAGGACACCCCTATCTGATCCTTCTGTTCAAATAAAGCTTATCAGAGAGGAATCCCCCACATTAATTCTTTCCTTGGATCATTCATATATCCTTACAATTAACCTTATTATTGTAACAGGGAATGCAAATTCTTCTATTGCCATTCTCATAAAATCCTAGCTAACTCTTTCAAATGCTTTCATTGCATCAAGACCCACCAACAACTGTATTTTCTTGCATTCTGCTTCCCTCTGGATCACAATTGTTCTGTTAATGCTGTCAAATGTTTGTCTACCCTCCACAAAACCACATTGATCCATATCTATCAATTTTGGCAACTCCTTTGCCATTCTTTTTGTTAGTACAGACATCAACACTTTATAATTATGGTTTAAAATTGAAAAGGGTGTATATGAGGCTGGGTTTCATAGCAGTTTACCCTCTTTTGGTAATGCAGCTATCACAGCTTTCTTCCAAGATGTCGGTGCCTCCCTTCCTTTTAAAATACCATTAAACAAAATATTCCAGATCTTTATCACTTTCTCCACTTCTAACTTCCAAACTTCCACAGGTATACCATCTATTCCTGGAGACTTCCCTTTAAATTGATTATACATCACCACTTTTATCTTATCTCCTCCTAGCTTAATTATAACTTGTTGAGCTTCATATTCCTCTGATTATTGCATATTTAAGTCTTCCATCAATATGTCCATTTGTGCTTTTTTTCTTGGTTTTCACATTCCTCTGCTTTATAGAAATTTTAATAAAATTTCCAAAATATCTGTAATACATCTCTAGGATCTTCGGTTATTTTTCTTTTCTGTTGCCTAAGTCACTGTGCTAAAACTTTTTCTTTTCTATAGAGTTGTAGTTACGTAACAGCAGTATTTCTAAACTTACGCATATTATCCAAACACTTCCTTATTTTCACTTTAGCACTCTGCATTTGCTCCTTTCCTTATTCTATGAGATTCCCATTATTTTGCAATGCTTCAACCTTTGTCAGACCGAGTCTGCATAATACTTAACCATGTCTCTAGGTCTTTAAATGCCACCCTATTTTTAAACTCCATTTTCATTTTATCCCAGTCACTAGCTATTCCTTCTGAAAAAAATTCTGCCTTCCCCAATAACTCTCAAACAATTTCCACTACCCATTCCTTAAATTCCTCTTTTTTCACCAGATAGGTGGGAAAGTGTCTCATTTTGACTTCATTACCCGCATTTTTATCTTAGTTTTTATCAGTGCATGATCTGAAACAGTTATTGAATGTGTGTAGAAGCTTTCAATTAAATGGACATGTTTCTATGTTCCTGTGAAATATAATTTCTATTCAGTTTAACCCAGTTATTGTACCTTGGAAAATAATATGCAAATACTCTTCAAAGTTGCTATTAGTAATTTTGTGTCTTCCATACCAAGTATTTTCTTAGATTTCTTGAAAAATCTACCCTCTTTCATTATATTTTTCCATCTAATTCCCCCGATATGTCTTCACTATTGAAAATCAAGTTCCATTTCCCCTCCTGTAAGTAATATTACATTCTAAAAACTGATTATTTCTACCAACATTTTCTTAAGCTGCATAATAGCAGTTGTTGGTGGGGAATAAATACATGTCACCATAATCCTCCTGTCTTGCCAGTAGCCCCTTGTTACCACAAATATTCCATTATTGTCTTGTTTTTCTTTTCTGTGACTATTGGAGCCCCTGTAACAATCAGTATTATTATTCACCTTTTCCTTTGTCTTTGATATTTTGCTGAATATCCATTCGCAAATCCTTTTTTGTCAAACTCATTTGCTCATCTCTTTCCAAATGTGTCTCCTGCAACGTTGCTATTTGCATTCTACATTTCTTAATATAATTCAATACTCTTTCTTTTGTGTCTATACATGTAAGGCCATTTACATACTAAGGTATTATGGATAGAGTAGTTATTTTAGTTATTATGATCAAAAGCTATTGCTCCCACTTTCCCACTTTTTGTACATGACAGTTTTTGAATGTATATTTCCAACTTTTGTCTTACATGAATTTTATGTCATTTTTGACCTCCATATGCCTTCCCTGCTATCATGAATAGTTATCCCCTCTGACAGCCATCAGTACAGGACTAACCTACCTGAATAGCTGATAAAATTATATTGCTGTAGCATATGCCTCCACAGAGTCAGCAGAGATAGAGCATGGTCATATGGGGCCATAGGCAGGGTAATGGACCCAACCACTCTGCCATCATACTAATAATATCCCATTATTTGGCTGTCTCTGTCCAATTACCATAAAATACTGCTCAAGCTTGTCAGTGTGCTTACTGTTTTCTTCTTTACTTTTACAATCATCACACAGATTTGGGTTTAATTTAAAACTTTTATTTAAATTCTACAGCACAAGTACTGATAGCTATTTGCAAAACAAAGTAAAACACTCTCTCATTGAAAACAGATATAAAAGGAGCAACAGCAAACTTCTCTTCCCTTAAAACTCACATTTATTGAAAATGCATCTGACAGCCCATTAAATGTTAATACATGTTTAGGAGTAATAGTCAAATAGCATAAAGTGAAGCGCTATCACTTAGGTGAAGGGTGTCGGAATTCAAAAGACAAATGTGTACTGCATTTCCTAGCTTCATGGGAGGCCCACTGGATGCAAGTGTTTCTTTTCAAGGGCATCCCAGGAGCCCTGTCTGGTGAAGTGATTTGGTCAGAGTCACACAGCAGACAAACCAAAGCTGAGGAAAAACTTCACTTTTTCCAACAACACATACACTGCCTGTACATGCAATAACTCTGAAACTGCATTACTTGCCACTGTTGTGCTCTGCTTACCATCACAGAAATGTGGTGCTGATAACTAGCAGGTATATGTTAGATAATACTAACTGTGCAATGCAGCTTGCATTTGTGCACTGGTTACCTATGCGGAAACAGGTGTATCTCGCATTCGTGTACACTTTGTTTACCATTGCACAAATCCTTAGTATGACATAAAAGTACATGTGGAAACATTGCAAAGTAAGGGCCTGATACAAATATACATCATACATTTACAATACATACATGTGTCCCCCCCCCCCAAAAAAAAAAAGTACTACAACCCTGGGGTCTCAGTACTTTTTCCAAACATATATCAACCACACTACAAAGTATACTATATAATGTTGTGTGCTTCCTTAGGGACAGGGACAGTTCGTGGTGCTCAAAACCTTACTCTGATAAACCCAAACATTCAACTATGCTCAATAAGGGTACTTGTGTTGTTATACAGATAGGCTTCTAAACAGCCTAGTGCTATTAGGCTAGTAGCCTCATATGATGCTATGAATCTATGTGCCTATGCAGGCCTCCCAAACTTATGCTGCTCACATGGCCTGCTGATGTCATCTACTACAAGTTCACCTGCACTATTGTATAAATCAAAGTTGTGTTGTGGCGTTTGCATTAAGTACTGCATTCTGTAGTCTGTTCACTTACGTAGGGGTTCTGTTCTCACTTCAGTCAAGTGTGTGTGTGTGTGTGTGTGTGTGTGTGTGTGTGTGTGTGTGTGTGTGTGTGTGTGTGTGTGTGTGTGTGTGTGTGTGTGTGTGTGTGTGTGTGTGTCTAGTCAGCATAGTAGATGCGGTATCCTACACTTATAACTCCAATGGCATGGATGGCCAGTTTTGTGATAGTTGCTCATGCCTACACACCCATTTCATACAGGCCTCACAACCTCTTGTCTCCCACATGGCCTGCTAATTATCTACTATAAGTTCACCTGCACTCCTGTATAAATCAGACTGGTGCTTGCATTAAGTACTGTGTTCTATAGCCTGTGCACTTAGGTAGGGGTTCTGTTTTCACTTCAGTTGACTGTGTATGTATGTTTCTGTAGTCAGCAGAGTAGACATGGTATCCTACAGTTACATATCCAATGGATATCAGCTATAAAATCTTGTCTGACACACTCCAAGTCAGCCCTGATCTGTGGAGCTTGTTTTAAGTACTGTGTTTTGTAGTCTGTGCACCTTGATAGGCAGGGGTTCTATTGTCATTGCAGTCAACTGTGTATGTGTGTGTGTGTGTGTGTGTGTGTGTGTGTGTGTGTGTGTGTGTGTGTGTGTGTGTGTGTGTGAGCTTCTGTTTGACATTGCAGACAGCATTTTACACCAGCATGTGGGACACTGTTACCTTGTCATCAACAGACACTGCTGATGTCATCAGCTATAAACTGTTGTCTGGCACATTCCAAGTCAGACTTGATTTTTGACACTTGTGTTAAGTACTGTGTTCTGCAATCTGTGTACTTCAGTAGGTAGGGGTTCTATTCTCACTGCAGTCAACTGTGTGTGTGTGTGTGTGTGTGTGTGTGTGTGTGTGTGTGTGTGTGTGTGTGTGTGTGTGTGCATGTGCATGTACACGTGTGTGTCTGAGCGGTTGCTTGACTCTACAACAACATGTGGGAAACTTAATCTGGCCTTAGCAGACTCTGCTGATGTCATCAGCTATATGATAGCTATGGATATGCAGTAATCCCACCAGGGCATGGTCAGGCAGTGGGCTGGAGGCCAGGCAGATATGACCTTATCCTATACCAGGCAGGTTACAGTGACATTGCTTTTAATGTAGCTACAGGCATCATGGCATGTTTTGTAGCATCTGTGTTTTGTTGATGAGAAAGGCCTATGGGATCTCCAGAGACACTTTCTTACCTACCCAGTGAAAGTAAGGCAGTCTGCAGTGCTGTTGTGAATTCCTCATCTCAAACATTAATCACCCATAGCTGCAATCCATTATTAATCTACATTATATAAAAAGGCCACCCTGTAGCTAGGAAAACTGATGTTGAGGGGAGTTCTACATGTTTAGAACAGTGATTGCAAGCTTTTACTACAGGGTATCTGTACAGAGGATTACTGCATTTCTGAAGGTATGTTTCTATTTTGCCACCTGCGTACTGCATATGCTGGAATGTATTTAAAAACAATGTAATGCACAGGCTTTTACAATATTATCTGTATGTATTACTTAGAAGTGTAATAATGGCATGGCCAAGTTTGCCAAGCCATTTCAGAGATACACATGATTGGCAGGTCATGTAATTACACGGAAAGGAATGCTGTGTGAGAAATATGTACAAATGTTTCAGGGGCATGTCCTTTGACAGCACTTTTAACATTTCAAAGATGTTTTGGTAGCCAAAAGGGCCATTTGCCTGTTTTGTGGTGGTGGGGGTTAAGGAGAGTCACTCTTATGGCACTAACAAGAATATGTTGCTCTTAACTCTCCTTGTTTTGCATCCTGCCTGTTGTTAGTATAGCAAATCTGTAGACTGTTTAATGTTTCTACAGTGGGTAATAGTGATTGGCTACCTTTTGTGTTGCATCTGTAAACATTTATTTTGTAGTTATATGATACTTATGTGTATTGTACATCTGTTTTCTTTTAGAACACCTACAAACAATCTATGCCAAAGACCATTTACAGATGCCGAAAACCAGGTTATCATTGATGGTTTTCGGCAACATGGTGACTTCCTATTTGGCAGGGAAGGCAAGAGATGGCCCTTCATCTGCAAATATGGAGAACCTCCTAGGGAACCACCAATGACCCCCAATGAGTAATTCCTAGCAAATCTAAGGGACACAGACAGCTCACAGGACACTGCTGTACCACACATGCTGGATGTTGGTGCCAGCATTTCAGACATTCCAACCACATCCCATAAGGAGCTTCCAGTTAGGCTTTGTTATCTGAACAGTTGAATACTGTTGTATAACTAAAGAATTTAAATGAATAAGTTAAATCTGTGTCGTATGTAACTGGGGGACTGAAGATTGCTACAGGTATAAGCTTAGCTTGGAGGTGTCAACCACATTCTTGTTTAAGCAATTGTTTACTGCAGCTATAAAGGGCAAATGTATTAACCTCTGCATTACTGTTGATTGTGATGTTGTTGCCCTTACCTCTTAACTTCTTTCAGGACCATCAGGCCTCCAGAAGCACTTGTCTTCTGCAGTTGGTAAGCTAATTAGTTTGATGACAAGACAATCAGTTTGATGACAATACTGCTGATCAATTTAAACAAATATTGTAGTGTGTGATATTGATCTCAGGCATGTTGTGTATATTGCTGGATTATCTGTAATAGTGGCAGCAATGTTACTTTGTTAGCATATATTGCACTATAGTAGCACAGGTATTAATGTATTTGTGTGTTTCTTGTTTTTTCTATCACAGGTGAGTCTAACAGTGGAACTGTGGGTCCTGTGTCACCTGATGTCAGTGTCTCAGCAGACTCTGATGATGATGGTGGCAAATCTGAGGCACAGTTCAGGGATGGATAGGTTGAATCTAACACAGACGTTGACATACTGCAATCCCCTGCATTGACACTGCCAGTAGGCCTATGCCTACCCAGTCCAGTGAGCCCACAGATATTGGACAGGTAGAGGGTGAAGACATTGATCAGGGAAGTACAGGTGTGCTTGTAGGGAGCCTGCTGTCCTTTTTCCACCTGGTACAGGTGTCACTTTCCGTGCCACTCTACATATACTTAGGGCTGTCATGGAGGCACAGGCCTGTTCTCATAGGTGCTTCAGACAAATGCTTAGGGCTGTGGATTTGATTCAGTCTGACATGCATGACTGCCTCCATCATGTTGGCGATTCACTGGATTGGATGAATGACACATTGGAATGAGGGGTGTTTGTACTGGACTGAGGGGTGTCTGTGCTGGAATGTCTGCTGGGAGGGGAACATCATCCTCATGGGTGTAGGTCAGCCACACCATCTGCTGATAGCCAAAGTTGCCTTGACCGATCACACTCATGTAGTGGCAGTACTTCCAGTGCTCTGTCAGTGAATATGCCATCTACACTCAGATGTGGCAGGCCATGGGGTTGCGGTCTTTGGTGTTCCCATGAAGGGGGCTCATCCAGCAGCCAGCAGTCATGTTCAGTTAACAGCACTGCAGCTTAGCATGGTCCTGGATGCCACCATGCCAGTGCAACTCCTGACAGAGCCAGTTCTCTTGGTTGGGGACAACAACGGTGAACTGCCACCTATACCATGCACGGCTCACACTTGTCCAACACAGCATGATGTAGAGCTAGCACCTAGCTTGTCTGTGTTCATGCACACATACACACCAATTTCACCTGGGGGAATCCCTACAGACACACACAACAGTTACTTATTTTGTCTCACTGCCCATTTTTTTTTTTTTGCAAATTTCTGCATTGTTCTCCTTCATACTCGCACACACTCACTGACCTCTTGTGTCAGCCTAGGCTTCCTGCCCCCTAACACCCTGTGCAAGTGATGATAACTGTGCCATATCAGTGTGTTCTACCTTTCTGATTCAGGGATACAAAATCTGTGTCTGATGCTCAGGGTGCATAGCTAACTTACTGCTTAGTATATCTGCAGTTGTGGTGTTTAACTGGTCATTGTACGTTTAACTTACATTGGCCTTGGAAAGTTCCACAGTTGATAACATGAAAATGTCACAGTGCTACAGTGGATGCTCTTTTGAGAATTGTGAAGTGAGAAACTGCAATGTGTATAATTACTTTCTGACATGTCTCTCACAGGATTTTCAAGTCCAAATGTATGGTGCACATTACAGGTCATTACATGATATTCCAATCTTAGGGTTGTATGACAGCATGGTGTTTTCTTTTTCCTTTCCTTAGTGTTCTTCATTTAAAGTTCTTATTTATTACCACTGTTTGCATTTATGTCAGCGGGGGAATCACCACCTGCTGTGGGTTGAGGAAGACATAGGCATGCTCAGCATGCCCTTGCATTGGCTAAGAGACAATTCATAGCACACTCACCACCTAGGGGCCTAAAACCTTCTTCCTACTCATATACATATAGTAATATGGATGCCAGGCAACTCACACAACCTTTACCTTACCATGTATTGGCTGTGTCCTGCTTGCATTAGATAGAGTCAGCCCTGAATAAACAGTGTGGCAACTACTGCATTTACAAGGTAAGTCCTGAACCTGGAGTGTCTTGTTTAATAATTTCATGGCATATCCTTGTATTTTATCACTTGGTACAGTAAGCAAGTCAAAGGTGGGATATTTGTACAGAAATTACCTTAACATGTGACAGCAGAGACATATTTGACTTATATGTGTCCATTAGCAAGTAATAGGCCTCATGCATCAGACATTCACATAGTCATATCTGTATAAAGTACCGATGATCACTGCATGCCCTCAGTTTAGCACCATATGTTTGCAATGGAAAATCATTAAAGAGAGAAATTAGAAAGTAACGAGATACATTGCAATTTCTGACTTCACAACCATCACAAGATCAAACAACAGGCAGGATGCAAAACAAGGATAGTAACAAGAGCAACATATCCTTGTTTGTGCCATAGCAGTAACTCAACTTTGCTCCCTCCAAGAGAACAGTCCATTCTGTTTTGTGCCATACCAGTAACTCAGCTTTGTTTCCCCCCTTTGGAAGAACAGTGTACCCTTGCATGTGCCATAACAGGAACTTACCTTTGCCCCCCCCCAAAAGAGCAGTCTATGCTTGTTTGTGCCATCCAACCTGCTCTTCAGTTGTTGGCAACTGCATATCATATTATTGCTAGTTAATATCCTCACATATTTTAAAGTTAATGATATAGACTGGTTTACACACTGCATGTCTCTGAGTACTGGTCAGATAACTGATGAATGCCCAAGAAACACAGAATGGTAAGGCAGAGCTGTATATTTGTAAGCAATAATCATAACAAGTTGTGTGATCACTAAGTGCACTACATCAAAATATACTAAATATACTATACAAATAACAGTTTATGTCTTGATATCAGTGTAAATTCAGTTGCACTTGGTTATGTGAGGAATGACTTCAGTTCTTTGCTGCAAAGCTGTTTGTGTGGCAAAGAGGGATAAAGCACCCATCTTGTTTTCTGAAGGTGCACTGGAGTGAGATTAGAAATCCAGACCTATGTAGACATATCTCACATATAATAACATTTTCTAGTGTGTGTGTGTGTGTGTGTGTGTGTGTGTGTGTGTGTGTGTGTGTGTGTGTGTGTGTGTGTGTGTGTGCGTGTGTGTGTGTGTCATAGATTGATTTTCCTCATTTCAACTATTTCTTCCTTTTTTGGGGGGACACAAGTGGGTTTGACTGTGCTCATCTGGTTTGGGCAAAGCACAGCAGTGCACAAACTGGATGAATGGACCACCCAGGTAGCAGATGGGACACAGACAGCCACAAATAGAAACTGGATGCATTCAATTAATATTATTGTCTATCGCGATTAACTGCGAGAACTTTACGATGAATACTAAGACAGAGAATGTCATGTAACTAATCTTGTAGCAGCAGGTGTTAAGTTTAGGTGTGGAGTCCAGATGGTCCTGGGTTCTAGTACAGGGTGTGCAAACTTTGTTTTACTGTTGCGACATTGCAGATTATAGCAATGATGTGCAACATACGCAACTGTTTTCTCAACCTTCTTATGGCAACAGCTGTAAGTGTAAGAATAGCATACACACACATGGTCCAGGGTTCGAATACAGCATATTCTATACACTTTTAATGTTGTTCCACTTCACATTATAGTCACTCTTACTTATAACACTTGACATAGTGTATCTGATATTAATATTTATATGTATGAGGGCTGAGACACTAATATTGTGTCAGTTATTTACTTATTTGTTTATGTATGTATTGCTCATTTATTATCAAAAATATGTCTGTGGTTATAGTGTGCACTATTGTCATGCAAGTATATTTCTGCTATCTGGACTGGCATGGCATTCCCATTTGACTAACACAGTTGAACAACTGCCTGTATATCAAATAACTCTGAAATTGCATTGCTTGCCACTGTTGTGCATCGCTTACTATCCCACAAACAAGTTGTCAGGCAGTGCTCATCCTCGAGCAGTCTTTTTGCATGACAGTAAGTGAATCTCAACATTTTCAAATGTTGCAAAACAAAAAAGTGCAGGCTCCCAGTAAGTGCAATACCTGCAATTGGTGCAAAAGCATCATTCTACATTGGTCTTGATCTGTGGTAGGCATGGCAGGTGTTCGTGGAGAGAGATTGAGATTCTGTACTCAAAGTTGGGGTGTCCAGGAATCCAAAGTGTTTGTTGGACTCCTAGTGAATGAACATGGGCCCAGGCTATTGTAGTCAGAGCCACAGTAGTCCCTCTGCAAGTCAGAGGCATGGAATAGTCTTGCTCAGGCTTTGACCAGTGCTTCCAGTATCCCCCACACTGGTGAGCAATGTAGGCATCACTACAGTGACATCTGGAGGAGGAAGAAGAATATCCTCAAATGTTGGATCAAATAATGTAGGACTGGGGGCACCCTACATATGTGTAAGTATCAAGTAAGGAGTCTACTTGCAAGAGTTACAAGCTGAATATAGTCAGAACTAGTATTCAGAATGGTATTTTTGTACTGTTTCTCTGCAGCTGTCACAGACCGAGAACTGAATATGTGAACCCATGCTGCTAGATTGGCATGGATGTGAAAAGCATGTGGTATGTATGCAGCAGAACAGTACTGTTACTGTAGCATTAAAAGTTTAAGATATTTTGGGGTATCATCTACAGTTGTATCAAAGTGAGCATGCATATCTGAATTGTAGCAGCAAGTATGCATGCCTTAGTCTGTAGGCCAAACCAACAGTACATTATTAGACAGTAGTCAGATGTTATGGGTTCTCATGCCACATTTCCCACCTATGCAATACTGTTAATTTGTTATCAGTATAGTACAGGACATTCAAAACTGTATAGCATTGGCACACATGGCCTGCTTTAAACTGTAATTTGTATAATTGGAACTTGCATATGTGCAATATATGCACACATCAATGATTTATTGCTGCAAGTTGTAGTATAGTATGCATTGGTGTGCAGTGTGTTATTGACTAGGTAGTCTTAAATGTAAAAAAAGTTATTTGTTAAGAGATAGTAGTCTTAAAAGTAAAGGTAACAGAATAGAGTCTTATAATTGTATCAATGCATTGTATGTCACATATGAATTTCTAATGTTCTCCCCTTTTTTTTCTCTTACCCCAACCCTTCTCTTCTCTCTTTTGTTTGTATTTTGTATTTTTTTCCCACAGCACAGCGGGGTAGGTCTGCCCCACAGGATCCACCTAACCCCACACCACCAGCTACAGCACCGAGGTCCAGCACGTCTGGGACACAACCTGGCAGCACCTCCTCTGCTACCCCTGCACTACCTGGCCCCTCAGGTAGTTCTGCCCCACAGGATAGGCCGGTGGTTCCCTCCAGGAGCTCTCTTTGTGGCAGCTGTTGAAAAAAACAGAACAGAACAGAATACCATTATGAGTACCAGTCTTAACTATATTCAGCTTTTAACTCTTAAAAGTAGTTACCGTAATTGATACTTACACATATATGGGGTGTCTCCGGTCCTAAATTCCCTGATCCAGTGGTCAAGGGTATCCCTCTTCCTGAGGTCATCGAAATGGTGTTGATATTGTTCACCAGTGTGGGGGATACCTGTAGCACTGGTCAAAGCCCTGGCAACACTATTCCATGTTTTAAATTTGTATTCTGAGCCTGAATGGTCCTTCTGCAGTAACCAGGGCCCATGATGCTGAACTAGGAGTCCAACAAACACTTTGGACTGCTGGACACCTCACCTCTGAGCTTGGAAGCATGCTTCCTCACCACAAATACTAGACATGACTACCAGAGATCAAGCCCAATGTAGAATGCGATTTTCCTGCCAATTGCACTGTATATCTTGCTCTTTTGCCACCAATTCCAATTATTACACACTTACTGGGTGGGTGTGCATACAGTGTTTGAAAATGTTGTGCAATACTTACCATCATGCAAACATGGTGCATGGGTTCTCAGCTTCCAGTTTTTGCACTATGCTGCCCATCGCACAAACAGTAGTCAAAAAATTTAAATGAAGAAAACTAAAGAAAGGGAAAAGCAAATTCTGTGCTGTAATACTATTCTTGGGCAGAATCAGTGCTGTCTGTTTCATAGCTCTCAACCTTCCATCTCCAAAATAAGTAAAAGTAGTCTTCATAATGTGAAACAAATGGCCAAAATGTGGAAAACATACTAATGGCTTTCTAACATCTTAAAGTAGGATGTTTATCTGATGGTTAAAATGTGCTGGTTTAACTTACATAAAAGATTTCTTAATGAATTAATGTGATTCATTTCTATATGCCCTGTATATCAGTGAAAAATTTCATAACATTGGATGTGTGACAGACCCCTTTTAATGTGAAACTTCATGCAGCATGAACTTTTTAAGACCCAAAATGAGGTGCGTGAGAGGTAGGTCTGCCCCACAGGATCCACCTAACCCCACACCACCGCTACAGCACCGAGGTCCAGCACGTAGTTTTGGTGGTCATAGTGACATTTTGCGCAAGTTCGTGCACCAGAGCTGCTTTGACTTACACAGTATTGCTATCTGCGTTTGCTTGCAAGCTTTCATGGCCAGCAACCTTACGTGGAAATGCTATCTGCATTCACATAAGAGGTTTCTCAGCCAGGAAGACTGCTGCGAGCCGCAAAACCTTGCTTAGTCAGACAGCCCCTCATTAATATGCATGGCAGGATGCTGCACGATGAGCAACATTGCATCCATGGTAACACTGTGTAGGCAATGCACAAAGCCTACACAGATTGTATTGAATCCTGGAATTTGGTTATTGCCTAGAGTTTTCATATATGTTGCATACCCAAACTGATTATTCTAAAGTGCTTAAATGTCACATTTACAGACTGTATGTTGTGTAGCAAAAAGTGGGAACTAACGGAGATAGATGTTTTACTGTCCTTCTAAAATCTGTAAACCTCCATCTCAGTAATCCCAAACTTGCATACCAACACATATCTCTTCTTACTTTATTTTCCTTCTGTCCTCCTAAACTGTGTAAGCCTTCAGTTTTTAGTAAACCCAAACTTGCATGCCTAGGCATATCTCCTGTTAGCTTCATTCCTGTTTAAGGGCTATAAACAGAAATGCACAACTATGAAATATAGTGCACTACTCATGTTTGCGAAACACTACTCAGTGCAGCAGAGTATAGTCAAATAGTACTTTATCTACCCAGTTCAACCATCAAACACTCCTAATTATTTTAATTTCCCTCTCTCTCCCCAGTGCACTGAGATGTCTGACAATTGCTGCTAAAAAAGTTAACCTAATCACATTATCAAAGGAACTTGTACAGCTAAATTTCATCTCCAGTTACAAAAGTTCAAAAGGAAAAATACCCTCAGTTAAAATCTATGTAAGACAATTTCCAAGAATCAAACTAAACTTAATTGTTTTCCCCTCACGTCTGCATTAGTGTATTCTGTACTGTAGTATTGAATCTACTGGAGGGATGCTCCCACTCACATCCACAGGCCTTTTACTGCTGAAGGTGAAACTAAATTAACACTTTAGCATATTTTACTCTAGCAGTGTAAAACATCTCTGGAAAGGCAATAAAAGCCCGTAACCATAAAATTAAATGCTGTGACTCATGTCAAGTATTTAGAGTTCGGAGACCTTGTCTGTCTATTCATAAATATTCTACCTCACACATTGTTTTTTTTTTGTTGGTAAACCATTGTTGTGTGTGGGGGTAATTGCATTCCATTGAAGTACATGATTGGCCCTCCGCTCATCTCAGTTGTTTCTCCAGCTACTATAGCATAATTTCATGCCAAAGTCACTGCAATACTGCCTGTTGTAGTTAACTGAGGTGTATGTTAACAGCAAACTACCATCTTGTTTTATTGTCTTTAAAATTATCGGCATTTTGTCCTACCTCCTGTTTTGCAGCAGCATTACAGATAGTTTTCCTGGTACTTACACCACTGTGGGCTGACCTGTTCTGTTCAGCCCTCACCATGCTCAGGCTTCACTCTGCTCCCCTGCCCTACCCCCAGTTCACACCCACACTCACTACATCTACACTTATACCTCACTTACTCCACCTCCTCTACTCAACCTCCTATCCTGTACCTAACTTTCTATCCAATCAGAAACTGTTCTCTTTATACCATCTCTACCCACATCGGTTCTAACTTCCTTCTCAAATATCACTCTGCTCCCTCCCCATCAAATCTCACCAATTCTCCACATTATTATCACTGCTCATTACCTCTTCTCTTCAGACTGTAAGATGTTTACAACATTATCCATGCTATTTCCCTCATGTATCACCTTATTCACCCCCTGTCATTCCTAACATCACCACTAGTAGCAGAAATAAATAAGCACACCTCAATCATTACTTCATCCTTACCTATCAACTATCTTTTGGCTAGCTACACAAAAATCTCTTCAAGATTTTTTCCATAACTCCATTCCACCATTGTAACCCCAAAATACTAAAAAATGGCAGTACCAATGTTAATGTAATGCTTCTGCCCATCTCTGCTAAAAATGCCGTAATAGTATTTTTTAAATTGTATATAGAATTTCAAACTGTAGTAATTTTATATCATTGTATTGTTACTGTATTTTTTCTGTAATTCAGAGCTTTTCTCGTTGGGCTTTTGTTGAAAATGGGTTCCCTGGACGCAGTTGGACTTTCCTGGTAAAGAAATGTCAATAAATAATAAATAAATATAATCAATGACTGACAGCAAAGCAAAAGGAGGTAACTTAAATGTACCGACTGCTTCACCCATTCATTGGCATAGGTTCATCGGTAGGCCCTAGGCTATCGGCCCTGGGACCTATATAATCCTAGCCAAAAAAGTTCCCTGGCTTTCGTCACCCAAGAAAGTTATTTTCTTGTGCCCCTGTCTAACAGAGCCACAGAAGTGACTCCCAGGATGAATTTCCTATTTCCCATCCAATTGTCGAAATTTTTCTTAAAGAGGGCTAATGAGCTTTGCTTGACATGAATCAAGTTTGTTTCAGAGCATGGAAAGTCTCTGGGACAGGAACCTATCCCTCCAGCATGTTCTGTTTATTGTGGTGGCAAGGTTTAGGTCCCTGGAGCGTGTGGCTCGGAGGGATTGGGGTTTCTTTAAGTGTAGCATGTCCAACAGATCTGGGTTTGACATGGCTGTATGTTAGGCAGAGGTCACCTCTGAGTAGACAATAAGCGATGGAGTAGAGCTGGAGTTTTTTGAAATGGTCTGCATGTGGCATCTGTTTGAGGCTGGTAATCCTCTTAGTGAGGTATTTCTGTGGCCTTTCTTGTTGTTGTAGATGTCTTACGAGGTACATGCCAAACAGGGCATTGTACTCTATAATGGGTCTAATGAGGGATGAGTAGAAAGGAACAATAACCTCTTTTTTTCTGGAGGTGAACCCCTTTGTGCTGAGGTGTGCCACATAGATTGATTTCCTGACTACTGTGGCGATGTGATTACCAAAGGAGAGACTACTGTCCACCTGTGTCCCAAGGTCTCTTATCACACTTTTGGTGTTTAGTAGGCTACCACCTATGTGGTAGTTAATGGGTACAGTGTTTTTCCCAAAGGAGATGACAGTGCACTTCTTGGCATTGAGCTTGAGGCCATGACTTTGACACCAAGCATCAGTCTCAGTGAGGCCCCTTTGTAGAATGTCCACATCATCAGAGAATTCTATTACGGCACCTACTTTGCAGTTGTCTGCGAACTTCATTAGCCAAAGACCTGCTGTATTAACCTGGACTTCTGAGAAGTAGATGCCAAACAGGAGAGGACCCAGGACTGAGCTCTGTGGTACTCCACTTATCACTGGTCTGACGTTGGATTTGGAGTCAGCTACTTTCACTGTGTGGGTTCAGTCAGTGAGCCAGTTGGCCACCCATCTTGTGATATAGGGATTTATGCCCAGTCTAGTGAGTTAATCTATAATTCCAGAGTGGGGGACAGTGTCAAAAGCCTTGGTGAGATCAAGATAGGCTGTGTGCCACCACCTTACCCTTGTCCACGACTCTGGTGACTGCTTCAAAGAAGTCAATCAGGTTTAGGAGACATGACCTACCTTTTACAAACCCAAACTGAGTGGGGTCCAGAGTTTGGAGGTTACCTACGTCCTTGTTTATAAGGTCCAAGATGATATGTTCCATAGCCTTGCAGACCAGGCTTGTCAGGCTAATGGGGTGGTAGTTTCAGGGTCCATGGAGGCGCCCCCTTTGTGAAGTGGGATAACCATTGCTTTGCGCCATTCAGTAGGCACAAAGCCTGAAGTGAGGCTATGATTGAACATGGTACTTAGGTGGGATGCCAGTTCATTCTGTAGTTTGTGCAGAACGCAGCCTGGGATGTTGTCAGGTCCCATGGATGCTGTGTTCTTGGCTTTGGAGAGTGCACTCTTTACTTGTGCAGCTGTGATTACTGGGGCTTTGCATTCTTCCGGTATAGTGATGGGCCCTTTGGGGGGGTGAGGGACGTGAAGTTTGCACTGAACCTATCTGCCAGGATGTTGGCAATATCAGTTGGTTCTGTACATCTATCGATATATCTGTATATCTAGTGCCATTGTGCTGTAGCTCAGAGCAGATCTGAGTGTCGCCATTGAGATTCTTGATATAGCTGTAGAATGCTTTGTGGTTGTCTTTAGAATCAGTGGTGATTTTATTTTCATAACTAGCTTTGGAGGATTTTATGAGGGAGCTCAGCTTCTTACTGAGGCTGCCTAGGGAGTTCCTACAATCAGAGGATTTTACTCTTTTTTTGCAACAACTTCTTCCTTCTGTTGTAGAGTTTGTTTATGGCAGGGGACCACCAGATTGGCTTCCTTTTTTTGGAGGATAGCATCTTGGTTCTGTTGGTATGGCATGATCCATGCACTCGTGTATGTGCTTATACAGTGCATTTGTATAGGATTCAGCAGTCATACCTCTATTTTCCATCTGTATGAGTGTCTTGAAGCTTGCCACTTCTGTCTTAAAAAGCATGAAGTTGGCTTTGGAGAAGTTTTTTTATGGTGGTTTCCTTAATGGAGGGGGGGGAATATTGATGTCTTGGGTGATTAGCTTATGGTCGAATCTGACCAGCGAGGAGTTGACCTCTGACATGGAACATCGGTTGCCCATATTGGTAATGACCAGGTCCAGGATATTGCTGCCCCTGGTGGGGGCATGGACAAGCTGATCCAGGGCATTGGAATTTATGAATTCTAGAAAGCATTGAGCAAATTAATTAGTACATAAGTAGTTTTCACAGTTGATGGTGGGGTAGTTGAAATCGCCCATTATTAGGGTTTTGGGCTGTACCTTAATATTACCAGTATATCAAGAAACGTGGAGTGGGCATCCTGGGACATGGCAGGGGATCTGTAACAAGCTACAACCTGTCTTGCAGTCTAGCCCAGAGTTAGTTGCACTTGGATAATTTCAGATGCATTATGTTAAGCAACTAGCCTGGAGGTGTGGATATCCTTAATGAATATGGACATGGCTCCTCCTTTAGTGCTTTGGTCCTGGTAAACTGCAATGTCACAGCAGTAAAAGAAAGGTTGCACTGTACAAGAATCCAATACTATCTGTAATCCAGGCTGGGTTTTCACGATGGCCAAGGGCAGTAATTGAATGTATCTGGTTACTATTTTTGGCTACCTGCTTCGTAGATGGTCCACTGAACTTCACGCAAACCAGATAAACATAGCCATTATGCAGCTCTTCATGCAAGAAGTGCAATAAAAAATAACAGGAATAAGAAAAAATCTTAGTAATGGACACATATAAGTAAAATATGTGTCTGCTGTCACATGTTAAGGTACTTGTTGAATAGCTCCACCATACTGAACATCACCTGCTAATGCTGTAATAAGCACCTATGAAAAACATCTGCTAATTTACTGAATATATCAACTCTGTTGGTGTGCATTAGTGCACGATGCATACCTACACACTGCCGCGTGCACACACACTGAAATAAGGTGAACACAGATGATCTTGTTATTACTTTTGTCTGTGCCTGTAATATCACACAAACATGCAGCTCAAAAAATGGAGGGAAGGTTGCAGACCCTGGACTAGAACCCAGGACAGTCTATGCTCTAGCTCTACACATACACATGCGGCCACAGGAATAGTTATATGGACAAAGCCTAAAATAATAATAATAGGCTCTCCCAGTGGAAATGCTCCCTCATGGTATGCAGGGTTTCCCCAAAAGAATAATCCTTAGGAGGAGAGGCTGAAGGAATGGATTCTTCAGCATCAGAATCCTCATAGGGAAGCACGGAGTAATCCTGTTCAGAAGAGGAATCAGAGAAAATAGAAACCTGATCAGAAGAATCATACTCTGTCTCTTGCCTAGGCCTCTTATCAGGAGGGGGATGGGAGCCCCTGATCAAAGTAATTAGGTCTTCGGCCATTTTGAGCATCTGTTTTTTAGGCATGGAAGTTTGAGTAGGAGAATGCTGTACTTGTTTCTTTGTCTTTAGAGTTGCTTTAGTCTTTGTCTTTCAAGCAGAAGATGGCTTTATATATAGTTGTGTAGGTCTGAAGACACCCTCAGAAGCTGATGCCTGCTCAGCGGCTCCGGACCCATCTAAGGGAATGATTTCCAAGTGTCCAATACCTTGAGTATCCAGAGGCCCAGTCGGCTCCATGTGGGAGTCAGAAGCGGCCTGTGGCTCTGAGGTAGCGGGCACCAGGGGCTGCAAAACTGCCTCACTAAGAACCGGCGACTGGCTTAGCAGAGGCCTCATTGTCGGTTTTGTGCAGAGATATATATGGGTCTATATTATATGTTTGAGAGATAAAAAGAGCGAACACTCTTTTATCAACCACTGAAAGCCAAAACCATTAAATATCGAAGACATGGAACAGAGATTTATTTCCCAGGGAAAAAAAAATCGCTGCTCTGCAAAAAAAAATCACTGGGCCTGTTTTGGGACTTTGCCATTTGCTCCACTGTGGTGCGATCTCGGAGTTGGTATATTTAAGTAGGGGGGTGTGGGGGCCCCCACTTTATTTGGTGTTTGGATTTTTTTTTTTTTTGCGGAGCAGCAATTTATTTCCCTGGGACAAAAATTGCTGTTCTATGTCTTCGATATTTAGTGGTTTTTGGCTTTCTCTTTATTGTTTGTTAAAATGTATTGTCTCTGTCTGCTTTAAGTTAAAATTTTAATTTTGTTCCCTGTTGGCGCAGTGCAGTGCTTAGTGGATCCATGGGAAATGGAGGAATGAATGGCAGGTTTCTCTGTGCTTGTCACATAACTATTCCTATGGCCGCATGTGTATGTGTAGGGGTCGAGCATAGAAAGTCCTGGGTTCTAATGCAGGGTCTGCAACCTTCCCTCCACTTTTTGAGCTGCATGTTTGTGTGATATTACAGGCAGGGACAAAAGTAATAACAAGATCATCTGTGTTCACCTTATTTCAGTGTCTGTGCACACGGCATTGTGTAGGTATGCATTGTGCACTAATGCACACCAACATAGTTGATATATTTAGTAAAGTAGCAGATGTTTTCATAGGTGATTATTACAGCATAAGCAGGTGATGTTCAGTATGGTGGAGCTATTCAACAAGTACCTTAACATGTGACAGCAGACACACATTTTAATTATATGTGTCCAATACTAAGGTTTTTTTATTCCTCTCATTTTTCATTGTACTTTTTGAGTGACAAGCTGCATAGGGTATATAGCATAAGTGGGTAATGACTGTGTTTATCAGGTTTGTGTGAAGTGCTGTGGACCATTTACGAAGCAGACAGCCAAAAATAGTAACCAGATACATTCAATTAATGCCCTTGGCCATCATGAAAACCCGGCCTGGAGTACAGATAGTATTGGGTTCTAGTACAGAGTGTGTAACCTTTCTTTTACTGCTGTGACATTGCAGTTTACAGCAATGAAGTAGAGCATCAACAGCTGTTTTCTCAACATTTTTGTGGCAACAGGTGTAAAGTGTTGGACTGCCATACAGATGGTCCTGGATTTGACTACAATATACTCCATATAGTATTTTTTTGCTGACAGAGTAATCTATGTATTATTATATTTATAATCAAATGTATGACTGTGGGTATACTGTATAGCATAGTCCTGTAAATGTATTCCTGATATCTTGATCAGCATGGCTTTAACTTTTATGAAAAAGACATATACAACTGCCTATACATGAAATTGCTTGCCACTGTTGCATTCTGCTTGGCAGCCATTAGCAATGCAACTCACTTTTACACATCTCTTACCTACGCAGAAATATATGTAACTCACATGCATGTACACTTTGTTAACCAGCCCTCAAATCCGCTGCTCCCTGCTCTATGGAAACTGTATATATGATGCTTTCTTATTGATGTTTATTGTCCATTTCCTTTGTATGACATAAAACTACATGTGGAAACCTTGCAAAATCAGGGCATATTCTGAGTATACATCATATATTCACAATACATACATGTGGTGTCCTCCCCACAAGCAGTACAACCCTGGGAGGTCAGCATTTTTTTACACACATATATCAACAGCCTACAAAGTATAATATATAATGTTGTGTGCTCCCTCATGGACAGGGCCAGTTGGTGGTGCTGACAATCTTGCTCTGCTAAATTCAAGCATCTAACTATACTCAATAAGGGTACTTGTGCTTTTACATAGCTAGGTTTTTACACATCTAGGACACACTCTACAGTTAGGCTACTGGCCTCATATGAACCTATGAGTCTATATGCCTATGCAGGCCTCCCAACATGTTGCTGCCACATAGCCTGCTGATGTCATCTACCATAAGTTAACCTGCAGACATGTAAAAGTCAGACTTGTGCCATGGTGCTTGCATAAAGTACTGAGTTCTGTAGCCTGTGTACTTAGATAAGTAGAGGTTCTGTTCTCACTGCAGTCAGGAGTGTGTGTGTGTGTGTGTGTGTGTGTGTGTGTGTGTGTGTGTGTGTGTGTGTCCAGCCAGAAGAGCAAGCGTGTATCCTGCAGTTACCACCCCAATCCCATAAATTGACAGTATTTGATACTTGCACCTACCTACACATCCATTTCAGGCAGGCCTACCACCTTCTCTCCAACATGCACTGCTGATGTCATCCACTGTAAGTTGACCTGCAGCAATGTAAAAGTCAGACTTGCGCCATGGCACTTGTGTAGAGTACTGTGTTCTAGAGTCTGTGCACTTAGGTAGGAGTTCTGTTCTCACTGCAGTCAACTTTGTGTGTGTGTGTGTGTGTGTGTGTGTGTGTGTGTGTGTGTGTGTGTGTGTGTGTGCCTCTCTACTCAGCAGAGTAGATGTGCTATCGTACAGTTACTTTTCCAATGGCATGGCTTGCCAGTATTTTGATACGTGCACCTGCCTACACATTCATTTCAAGTAGGCCTCTCACTTTTTTTCTCCAACATGCACTGCTGATGTAATCCACTGTAAGTTGACCTGCACCAATGTAAAAGTTAGACTTGTGCCATGGTGCTTGCATAGAGTACTGTGTTCTAGAGTCCGTGCACTTAGGTAGGGGTTCTGTTTTCACTGCATTCAACTTTGTGTGTGTGTGTGTGTGTGTGTGTGTGTGTGTGTGTGTGTGTGTGTGTCTACTCAGCAGAGTAGATGTGCTATCCTACAGTTATTTCTTCAGTGGCATGGCTTGCTGGTATTTTGATACCTGCACCTGCTTACAAATCTATTTCAGGCAGACCTCCCACCTTCTATTCTCACTGCAGTCAATTGTGTGTATGTGTGACATTACAGAGAGCCTTTTACATCAGCATGTTGTACACTGATATACACCAGCATATGGTACACTGTTATCACATTATGCTGAACAAACAATGCTGATGTAATCAGCCATATCAGATTATTGTATATGCAGCCATCCCACCAGGGCAGGATCAGACACTGGCCTGGAGCCCAGGCAGATGTCACCTTTGGTTCATAGGAGGTTGCTAAGCTATTGCCTTAGGGCCTTTGTAAGCCTAGCCATGTTATACCATTGTTCCCTTATTGACCAAGTTATATGGTCTATATTTGCAGTGCAAGTCTATGATCAGCACCAATTGCCCTTATCCAAGAGGGACATGGGTGACACACCTGGGGTAAATTTATGGTCTCCCATCCAGTTGTCAAAGTTATGCTTAAACAGGGTCATTGAAGGGCTCTGGTTTATGTGAACTGAGAGTTTGTTCCAGAGAAGTGGCAATTTCTGGGAGACATGAGTGAATCTTGTCCCATGTGACATGTGGATGTTCAACATTTCCATTAGGGCAGGGTGTGAGACTGCTCTGTAGGCCAGGCACAAGTCACCTCTCAGCAGTCTATAAGATACAGAGAACAGTGTCAATGCCTTCATTCTGTCCATGGAGGTCATGTGTTCCAGACCCTGAATTTTCTTGGTGAGAAACCTCTGAGGTCACTCTAGCTGCCGCAGGGGTCTGATGTGGTACATACAGAAGGGAGCATTGTACTCTATTAGTGGTCTGATGAGGGATGAGTACATGAGGAGTTATAACATCCTTAGCTCTGGATGTGATGCCCTTACTTATCAGATGTGCAACATATAAGGCCTTCCTTACCACTGTGCACTGTGGTGATCGGAGTTAAGGTTGTTGTCAACCTGTGTTCTCAAATCTCTTGCCACAGGGTTTGATCTAAGGAGGGTACTGTTAATACTGCAATTTGCAGGGACTTCCTCTTTGTTGAAATGGATGATAACACATTATTTTGTATTTATTTGGAGTCCATGGCTTTGACACCAGTCATTTGTCTGTGTAAGTCCTTTTTGTAATATGTCAACATTGTTGGGGGACTCAATGATTGCACTCAGTTTGCAGTCATCTACGAACATGGTAAGCCACAAGTTATCTGTTTTCCACAGGATGTCTGAGAAATACATTCCAAACAGTAGGGGGCCCAGCACAGATCCTTGTGGTACACCAGTGGTAACTGGTCTGCTGGTAGAGGTGGAATCTTCAACTTTGTCTGTATGTGTTTTGTTGGTGATCCAGTTGGCTATCCATCTAGTGACATGTGGATTAAAGCCCAGCTGTGTGAGTTTTTCAGTGATGCCTGAGTGAAGAATTGTGTCAAAAGCCTTGGCTAAGTCAAGATAGGCTGCATGTAGTGTTTTGCCTTCATCCAGGGCTTTGGTGACATTCTCGAAGAAGTCCACCAAGTTTAACAAGCATGATTTACTCTTAACAAATGCAAATTGTGTTGGGTCAAGAGTTTGAAGGTCACCTATGTCTTTGTTGATAAGATCCATGATGACTCTCTCCATGGCCTTGCAGATAAGGCTGGTTAGGGTTATGGGTCTATAGTTCCCAGGGTCAGTTGGCAACCCCTTTTGTGCAAGGGAATAACTGTTGGCTGTTTTCCACTCTGCTGGGACAAAGCCAGTACTTATACTGTGGTTGAAGAGAGTGCCAACTGGTTGCACTAGATCCTTTTTCGGACCATTTAGTAGACAGACTGGGATGTTGTCTGGTCCCATAGAGACTGTGTTTTTGCCATGGAGAGTATGGTTATGAACTGCTCTTTGGAGATACTAGGTAGAGGACTGGTGACAGGTATGCTTTGGGGTATGTCTGGTGGGGACAGGGCGGTGAAGTTTGTCACAAATCTGTCTGCTAGCAGGATGGAGATGTCCTCAGGGTCAGTATGAGTGGTACCATCCACTACTAGTTCAGCACAAAGCTGGCCCTTCCTTTTTAGATTTCTGACGTAGCTAAAGAATGCCTCCTGATTATCTTTAGCTAGAGATGCTAGTTTAGCTTCATACTTTACTTACACTGTGGTTGAAGAGAGTGCCAACTGGTTGCACAAGGTCCTGTTTCAGACTATTTAGTAGGCAGACTGGGATGTTGTCTGGTCCCATAGAGGCTGTGTTTTTGGCCACGGAGAGTGCGGTTATGAAGTGCTCTTTGGAGATACTAGGTAGAGGAATGGTGACAGGTATGCTCTGGGGTATGACTGGTGGGGATGGGGGGGGGTGAAGCTTGCCACAAATCTGTCTGCTCTAGGTTGGAGATGTCATCAGGGTCAGTATGAGTGGTACCGTCCACTACTAGTTCAGCACAAAGCTGGCCCTTCCTTTTTAGATTTCTGACATAGCTAAAGAATGCCTCCTGATTATCTTTAGCTAGAGACGCTAGTTTAGCTTCATACATTGCTTTAGAGGACTTATACAATATAGCTAATTTGCTTGTTCAAGCTGTGGAGTGTGTCCTTCCTCTGTTGAGTCAGTTCCCTCTTGTTCTTAGACATTAGTTTCTTCTCCTTGTTGCATAACCTATTTATGCCTGATCCCCACCAGGGTGGCTTACTTTTTTGTGAGGACCTTGTTTGGATCCATTCAGGTTCAGCCAAGTCTATACATTTGTATAGAAGTTTATACAGGGCATTTGTATACACCTCTGTATAGCAGTCATTGTTGACAGTGGTAGCAGGGGGGTTGCAACTATTTATGGCATTAGGAGGCACTATAGTTTGCTTTGGAGAAATATTTCATCCATTTTACTCTTGGGGGCAGGTATGATCACTAATTTGAGCAAGACTGAATTTTGATCTGATCTGAACAAGGAGGGCAACACACATGGGGTAGAGCAGAGACCCCCTATGTTGGTGAGTACTAAGTCTAGGACATTTGAGCCCCTTGTGGGGTTGCAGACTATCTGTTACAGAGCATTTGTATTAACAAAGTCCAGGAACCTTAGTGCGAGCGTATTTGTGCTCATATATGACTTCCAGTTGATGGAAGGATAGTTGAAATCACACATGACCAAGGTGTTTGGCTGTACAGTGAGTGACTCAAGTAGGTCCAAGTAGACAGAGTGGTTCTCGTGGGGATGTGTAGTTAACAATGATATTGAAGGGAGTTTTACTTATAATTAGTTGGACTTTGAGTAGCATTACGGAGTCATACTGTTTGACCAGTCTTGAGGTGTATTTGTCTTTAATGAAGATGTATACATCACTGCCTTTGGTTCTTTCATGCTCGTTATTGAGGTCTGAATGTGTGGAAGGCATTGTAGCTGTGCATGGCACTGTGGCTCTCTGCAGTCTTGAACCATGTCTGTGTGACTGCACAGACTTGGACATCTTCCAAGGTATGGAGTGTTTCCATTGAGTGCAGTTTCTGATTTACACTCCTTGCATTAAGCAGTATAACCTTGAGTTTGTCTCTAGTGGATTTTTATACATCGGGAATTTAGTTGTTCTGACATTGCCTAAAAAAGGCACTATGGGGGAGGCAAGTACCTTTGCCAATAATTGAAAGCCAAGAGGTGACAGGTGAAGACCATCTCTGGCAAAGCAACGTGGTCTGTCAACCATATCTTCCCAGGCTGACAGATACTGGATCCCCTGATTTGACAACAGAAGCTAAGCCAATTGTTGAAGTCATTCATGTTTTGTTTATATTGAGCCATCATCCTGGATGAAGGTGGAATGCTGCTTAGGGCTAGGGATATACCTGCCTGGGAAAGATAAACTGAGAGCTCAGTCATGTCTCACTTCATATAGTACAGTGAGGTACGTCTCCAGTCATTCACTCCAACATGGACTATGACAGAGTCATAATGGTACTTGTTGAGAGACTTGAGTGTGTGTGTGTGTGTGTGTGTGTGTGTGTGTGTGTGTGTGTGTGTGTGTGTGTGTGTGTGTGTGTGTGTGTGTGTGTGTGTGAGATCAGTTGAATCCTGGAACCTGACAGAGAGCTGACCGTGACCTTCACCTTGTTCAGTCTGGTGAGGGGGACATCAGTGTGTCTCACTATGGAGTCGCTTATGACCAAGAAATTTGTTTTTGAGGTGTTTTGCCTTAGGGGGTTATTGGCTGAGACACTGTTGTCTGTATTATTATGTGTAGTGGATTCTGTTGGGTCTGCAGTGTGTGCAGTAGGTTTGCGCTTGGGAGGTCTCTGATCTTTAGGTAGGCTTCTAGTGAGTACTTATGAATATGTAGATTTATGTGTTGTGAGCTTGTTATGTGCAAGAGGTGAAGTGTGTGTGCTGACAACATGTTTGATATCTGGTTTGTTTTTATGTAAGAGAACTGATTTCAAATTTGTAGTATAGATACAGCTCTCACATGCTGTATTAGTTTGTTTTAGAAGTAACTGGTTGTCAGTATACATGATGCAATTGCTATATTGCTTCAGGATGCCCATGTCAATCAGGCTGCCTGGAGAAATGGTGGAAACCTGTCTGTCCATTATGGAAGGTATATACTGTAGTAACTAGCAAGGAGTTGGCTAGATGGGCCAGATTTTACTGTAAGGCTAACAAAAAGCATCTTTTCTCTGGAGGGCTAGGGGTAGAAAAAGGTGTCAATGCATCACAGTGCACAACTGAGTTGCTCACACGGCAGCAGTGCAAGCTCTGAGCAGCTCCGGTAAACTGAGTGCAAAGCCAGCCAAACACGACACTGGAATACAAGCAAAGTTAAACAATTTTTAAAAAAAGTAAATAAAGGGAAAGGCCAAGACTGAGTCTTATTCCAATAATCTCCAACTCAGATGGGTCCTTGGCTGCACATTTCTGCCACAAGGATACAGGGGGGCCTTCTTAATGTAAAATGGCTGTTTTTACTGCTCAAATGATACTAAACCATCTGGATTCTGCAAGCCTGAATCTAGCCTATGCTATAAAATGCAAGAAGTGTTAGAAATTCAAAGTGCAGAAAATCGCAATCACAACAGCAAAAATAACAGTTTAAATAAAGAAGCAATTCAGTAGAGTACTCCAACAAGAGTGTAGACAGCAAACCTGCCTCATGTGAAATAAGTAGTGTGGAACCCAAGTGCTTAAACCAGAACTAAGACACTTTCAGAATAACAGACACAATAAGCCTTCAACCAGCAGAACCCAGCTTAGAAGGGTGTAGGCTATCCTCTCCTGCCACAAGAGTCTAGACCACAAACCTTCCTAATTTAAAATAACTGATTTGGAGGCCAAGTGCTTAAACCATAACAAAGACACTTAGAACAACAGGCACAATAAGCATTCAACCAGCAATTCCCAGCTCAGAAGGGCAGAGGCTACCGTCTTCTCCCACAAGAGTGTAGAATAGAAACCTTCTTAATGTAAAACAGATGGCCTGAAGCCCAAGTGCTTAAACCAAAAGTAAGAGGCTTAGAATAACAGTTACAATTTAATGCAATACCAGATAGATGACAGTGACATGTCTATTAATCTACCCACATACATCATGTCATGGTTAGTAGGCCCTGTATTATCTTGATGAGAAAGCCCTGTGGTCTGTCTAGCTGCTGCATGTGTCTGGTGAGGTTCATGAAAAAGAGAGCATTATACTGTATTAATGTTCTGATGAGTTTGACTACAGGGCTGTCAAACAATCCTTAGATCTGAATGTGATGGTGTGTCTTATGATGTGCACCATACGTATGTACTAGAAAATTTTAAAGAGAAAAGTTAGAAAGTAATGAGACACATTGCAGTTCCTGACTTCACAACCCTTACATGAGAATACACTAGAAAGTACTGACATTATGATGCTATCCACTGTAGAATTTGGCAACACAAATGTAAGTGTCAGGTACAATTATGAGTTCAACAATACAAATGCAGATATACTAGACACTAATGTAGCTATGCACCTTGTGCATCAGACACAAAGCTTTTGTATCCCTGAATCCAAAAGAGAGAAAACATGGATATGGAATAGTAATCATCACTTTCACAGGGTGGTGTGTGTGTGTGTGTGTGTGTGTGTGTGTGTGTGTGTGTGTGTGTGTGTGTGTGTGTGTGTGTGTGTGTTTGTATATATGTCTGTAAGAGTCCTTCATGTGAAAGTGGTGTGTGAGAGTCTGCATGAACACAGCCAAGCTCAGTGCTATCTCTATGACTTGGTATGTTGGACAGGTGTGAGCCATGCATGGTAGAGGTGGCAGTTCATAGCTTCACCCCCAACCATGTGAACTGGCTCTGCCAAGAATTGCAATGGCACTTCCATGCCCAAGATCAGATGCAGTGCTCTTACCTGAGTGTGAATGATGTCTGTTGGACATGCTGCTTTCACGGGGACACCCAGGCTCATGAACCTATGGCCAAATCTGGTTGTGGACAGCAAACTCACCAATGGATCCTTGAAAGTACTGCCACTATGGGAGCATGATCTGGCATGGTCACGTTGGCTATCAGCAGATGTTGTGGCTGAAGTACACCCACGAGAATGTAGTTCCCCTCCCAGCAGACATTCCATCAAAGACACTGCTTGTTCCAGGACAGACACCCCTCATTCCAACATGTCATTCATCTGATCCAGTGAACTGGCGACATGTCAGAGGCAGTCACGCATGTCAGACTGTGCCACATCCACAACCCTGAGCATTTTGTCTGGAGCACATTTCTGAACATGCCTGTGCCTCAAGGATGGCCCTAAACATATGTTGAGTGACACGGGAAGAGACACCTGCACCAGGTAGAAGAGGGACAGCAGGCCTCCTCTGAGCACCCCTATCAACCCTCCTGCATGGCACCTCGCCAACACTTTGGCTATGGCCAAACTCAACAGGCAATGAAGCTGTAGTAGCCACACTTCCCTGCTCAGTGTCCTTGCCCTCCACCTGTCCTATATCTGTGGGCTTAGTGGACTGGGTAGATGTAGGCCTACTTGCTGTGTTGGGAAAAATGAAGGGGGTGGCTGGATGTCAACCTCTGTGTCAGATTCAACCTATGCACCCCCCCAACTCTGCCTCAATTTCATCACCATCATCATCAGTGTCTGATGAGGTACTGACAGCAGGTGGCACAGGGTCCACACTCCCACTGTCATAATCACATGTGATAAAAAGTGAGAAACACAGGCATACATTAATACCTGCACTACTATGGTGAAATATATGCTAAACAACTAACAGTGCTGCTACTATTACAGACAGTACAGCAATACAAAGAACAAGCCTAAAATGACACATTGATGATATTTATTTAAATTGATATGCACTACTGAAATAAATTTATTTGGCTTACCATCTGCGGGAGGCATACATCCCTGGATTCTTGACAGTCCTGAAATAAATTAAGAAAGAGGTAAGGGCAACATCATCACATTTAACAGTAACACAGAGGGTACTACATATACTCCTCTATTTCTGCAGTAGGTGTATGTTCAACAATAATGTGTGTGACAACTCCAAAATGAGCTTATCACTGTATCAATCCTCAACCCCCCCAAAAAAAAGACATGTGACACAGAAGTAACTTTTATTTCAATTGTTTTGCTATACAATAGTATTGAACTGGTCATAAAATAAAGCCTACCTGGAAGTTCCTGCTGGGACTGTGAAGGAGTGACGCCTACGTCATTGAAATGTTGTGGTCCACTCTGCTGTGAGTTGTCCTTTTGGAGGATGTTTGCCAGTAATCCCTCAATGGGGGTGAGAGGTGGTTCTGCAGAAAGTCCACCTCCATTGGTTACCCTCTGGTCTCAGTCAACAGCAGCTGCACCCCTCTGTGCAGAAGCAATCATATCAGTGGCCCTGTGGTGCACCTGCTCATATGTCTGGCTGTGACTGCCCACAGAATTTATGTTGGTAACTACATGCTGCCATACTCTGAGCTTCTCTGGCATACTGAGACGACCTCTTCCCAGAAGAAATGTGCCATGTTGATGGAGCATGTCAACGATGATATTATTTTCGGCTTCACTGAAGGGGGTCTCCACCTCAGTGATATTTTGTGTCCTAAAAGACAACAGAATGATAATACATGTAAGTATCACATAACTACGAAGTAACTATTACCAGATAAAAGAGTAAATGTAGGCAGTCAGTAGTACCCACTGGAAAAACATGAAACAGTCTACAGATGTGAAACACTAATGACAGGCAGGATGCAAAACAAGGAGAGTAGCAATAGCAACATATCCATGTATGTTCCGTAGCAGTAACTCAACTGTGCTCCCCCAAAAGAACAGTTTGTTCTAGTTTGTGACATAACAGTAACTTTTTTTGCTCCACCCACCCACAAAAGAAGACAAACTTGAACCATTTTGCTAATAAAACATCTTTGAAATGCTAAACATGCTTTCAAAGGACCTGTCCCTGAAGCATTTGTACATATGCATCGCACAGCTTTCTATTTTCATGTATTGTCAATCATTTGTACCTCTGAAATGGCTTGACAAACATGGCCATGCTATCAGTACACTACTAAGTAATGCATAAAGATAACAGTATAAAATACTTTGCTTCACATTATTCATTAATATATTCCAGCATGTGAATTATGTAGGTAACAAAATGGAAGATACCTCCTGTTGTCAATACTCCTCTGTAAAGATATCTTTGGAAATATTTTTTTTTGAAGTCCTGCAAACATGTAGCAAGCGTCCTCATCATCAGTTTGGCCAGCTTTTTGTAATGGAGTACATCATTAATAGATTTTGTTGGTCTTAGCCTCTGTTTCAGAGATGCTAATTACAGCATAAGTAGCAGAACTGCAAGCTAATCAACCAATCTGGTGGAGTTATTCAACAAGTTATAAAGCAACCATGCAGACTCCATGCTATTTTTTCCTGTGGATTTCAAAAGTAGTGGAGTACAGACACATAAAGTCTACACAGACAGAATGTTAGGAGCTGCTTCTGCTTAACTCCATTTGTATGTGCAAACGCTGCAGGCAATGTTGCTGCCGCTGCTGCCAGTAGGCCTAGGCCGAGATGGAGAAGAGTTTTCAGGCCACATTTATCACAACATACACAAGATGGACGTTATAGAGTGCTACAGGGTGGACAGGGACAGAATACAGGAACTCTGTGACCTCTGCTGGCTTCAATTCAGAGCCAGAGCCTTTACCTCCCCATGTATTGGCTGTGTACTGCTTGCATCACAGCCCTGAACTAATACTGTAGTAACTGCTGCATTTACAAAGTAAGTTGTGAACATGTACTGTAGTGTATAATAATATTATGACATTCCCTTGTATTTCATCACTTGTTACAGTAAGCAACTACAAGGTGGGAGATTTGTACAGAAATTAATGTAACATGTGACAGCATATAGTTATTTGACTTGTATGTGTCCATTTGCAAGTAGTAGGCCTCAGGCCTCAAAGATTGACATTAAAAAACAAAACAAAACAAACAACAACAAAAAAAAAAAAAACAGAAAAACTAGTAGTCTTAAAACTTCATTGATGAGTCACAATAATTTCCAAAAATCATGAAACCCAGGTAGTGCCCCAAAGCAACAAGCCTTTATTCATCACAGACAAGAGATCCTCAGTAACAAAAAAATCAGAAATACTTTACAATGTTAAACATATCACCTTTTATACACTTAGAAGTAGGTGTGGAAAATATATGTATTGTTTAATTTTAAACCAGCCTATTCCAGGCAAACAATATAAATAGGGTCATAAAAGTGCATTTAAGAACAGCAAGTACCCACCCCCACACACTACTACTACTGATTAGATCAAACTAAATCCTATTTAAGGAAAACTATACCTATCTATTTGCAACCCACATTCCAAAATCAGGTATGAAGAAAAGCATAGCATACATATAAACAGACTGACTTGAGCTTGAAGGGGGTGTCAATGGTGTTTTTGAGAAAAAATAATTATGTTGGCAACTGAAATTAAATGCATTCAGAAAACCAGGGTTTAACTACTGTTGCTCTATTAAGATTGCGTTGAATTTATGTAAGCTGCCACACAATCTATAAAGGTTTTTAGGGAATTTGTGAGGAAATATTTTTATATACCAAAGGTACTAAACATACTAAAAAATAGAAGCGTGTGTGTGTTTGTGTGTGTGTGTGTGTGTGTGTGTGTGTGTGTGTGTGTGTGTATGTATATATATATATATATATATATATATATGTGTGTGTGTGTGTGTGTGTGTGTGTGTGTGTGTGTATATATATATATATATATATATATATATATATATATATATATATATATATATATATATACATGTGTGTGTGTGTGTTTAGTTACTTTAACCTCAATTCTGATTTGATTAGATTTAGTATACTCTTGCATCACACCAGAGATTTAAACAGTCAATTCAAAACACACATTTTTTTCATGCCTCTTTTACCATAGGTTTTGGTATTACCCCATTTAGCATACTGGTGCACACTCATGCACACTCATGTGCACACCTGCACACTTTTATACATTACTAGATTACTTAATTCACTGTGTTTTTGTATTTTTGTGTGTTTTTTCTACTGGTTTTCATTGTACAAACATTTTTTGGGCTGTAAACAAAAACAAAAAATCTTGCTTTTTTCCCACTTTTCTGAGAGTTAAAAAAGTTCAGTTACAGGCTTGCTGTTCCTGAACTGTTTGAAAGTTTCTGTGAGGCCATTTTTGCTTGGGCTGAAGGAGGGTCTCTGTGTTCATCAGTGGCAGTGACTAACATTGAGCAGCTTCCCTGCCCCCCGTAGGTTACTGACTTGAAACTGTAGTTTTATTGGCCACTAGGGGTCATTTCCATAACTCCTTCATCTTCCTCTCTTAAAACCTAGTTGCCTCGTGGTTTGAGCGTCTTTCAGGCTTGTTGGCTGTTGGTGAAGCACCCTCCAAGAGGAAAAACGCTGAGAGAAGAAGGGAGCCACTTTTGAGATTTTAAGTATTTTTTTCTCTGTTTATTTGCTAAGTTTTTCTGCATAGCTGCCTAGCTTGAGCATTTTCTGGCTTGTTAAACTTGATTTCTGTATTAGTAGCTGTATTTAGAGCACAACCAAAAGCTGTTTGCTGAATTTCCTGTTTGCACTTAATTTTAAATCGTTTTTTCTTAAAACTTGCATATTTTCTGTCCTTGACCTAGCACTCTTGTGTGGGGTCATTTACTGCACTGTTATAACTTGATATTACTTGTGAACCTCTGCTATCTCTGTAAAAACAAAAACAAAAAAAATCTTGCTTTTTCCCACTTTTCTGAGAGTTAAAAAGTTCAGTTACAGGCTTGCTGTTCCTGAACTGTTTGAAAGTTTCTGTGAGGCCATTTTGCTTGGGCTGAAGGAGGGTCTCTGTGTTCATCAGTGGCAGTGACTAACATTGAGCAGCTTCCCTGCCCCGTAGAGGTGGTTACTGACTTGAAACTGTAGTTTTATTGGCCACTAGGGGTCATTTCCATAACTCCTTCATCTTCCTCTCTTAAAACCTAGTTGCCTCGTGGTTTGAGCGTCTTTTCAGGCTTGTTGGCTGTTGGTGAAGCACCCTCCAAGAGGTAAAACGCTGAGAGAAGAAGGAGCCACTTTTGAGATTTTAAGTATTTTTTCTCTGTTTATTTGCTAAGTTTTTCTGCATAGCTGCCTAGCTTGAGCATTTTCTGGCTTGTTAAACTTGATTTCTGTATTAGTAGCTGTATTTAGAGCACAACCAAAAGCTGTTTGCTGAATTTCCTGTTTGCACTTAATTTTAAATAGTTTTTTCTTAAAACTTGCATATTTTCTGTCCTTGACCTAGCACTCTTGTGTGGGGTCATTTACTGCACTGTTATAACTTGATATTACTTGTGAACCTCTGCTATCTCTGTAAAAACAAAAACAAAAAAAATCTTGCTTTTTCCCACTTTTCTGAGAGTTAAAAGTTCAGTTACAGGCTTGCTGTTCCTGAACTGTTTGAAAGTTTCTGTGAGGCCATTTTTGCTTGGGCTGAAGGAGGGTCTCTGTGTTCATCAGTGGCAGTGACTAACATTGAGCAGCTTCCCTGCCCCCGTGAGGTGGTTACTGACTTGAAACTGTAGTTTTATTGGCCACTAGGGGTCATTTCCATAACTCCTTCATCTTCCTCTCTTAAAACCTAGTTGCCTCGTGGTTTGAGCGTCTTTTCAGGCTTGTTGGCTGTTGGTGAAGCACCCTCCCAGAGGCAAAAAACGCTGAGAGAAGAAGGAGCCACTTTTGAGATTTTAAGTATTTTTTCTCTGTTTATTTGCTAAGTTTTTCTGCATAGCTGCCTAGCTTGAGCATTTTCTGGCTTGTTAAACTTGATTTCTGTATTAGTAGCTGTATTTAGAGCACAACCAAAAGCTGTTTGCTGAATTTCCTGTTTGCACTTAATTTTAAATCGTTTTTTCTTAAAACTTGCATATTTTCTGTCCTTGACCTAGCACTCTTGTGTGGGGTCATTTACTGCACTGTTATAACTTGATATTACTTGTGAACCTCTGCTATCTCTGTAAAAAACAAAAACAAAAAAAAATCTTGCTTTTTCCCACTTTTCTGAGAGTTAAAAAAGTTCAGTTACAGGCTTGCTGTTCCTGAACTGTTTGAAAGTTTCTGTGAGGCCATTTTTGCTTGGGCTGAAGGAGGGTCTCTGTGTTCATCAGTGGCAGTGACTAACATTGAGCAGCTTCCCTGCCCCCCGTAGAGGTGGTTACTGACTTGAAACTGTAGTTTTATTGGCCACTAGGGGTCATTTCCATAACTCCTTCATTTGTCCTCAGAGGAGTGGTTTAAGGCAGTAACTTGTAGTTTATTGGCCATTTTGGGTCATTTCCTGTCTTTTCCAGCCCCCTGCTATAAAGCAAGCTTTAGCACGCATTAGCGCGATTTAACCCGATTTAGCGCGGAGTTGCTACCGTTGCACACTAGGGCAGCGCCGGTTAAGCAGGTTTAAACTATTCGGGCTACCTAAAGTCTACTCTTCAAATTTTCCCTTAAAACTACCTTCCTCGAACTATACTACTGATCTAATCAGCGTATCCTATAATTAAAAAGATCATCTCTTCTTGACTCCAAGTAGACTATTCTCTATCTGTTAAACGTAGCACTTGCTCCTACAGTACTTATTACCCTGATACAGCACTCTTGTCATAGATAGTACCCCAAAAAGACAACCCCCCATTTCTCGGTCACCCACGTCCCCCGGAATCTTTTTAAAGTTTTTTTTGTCTATTCCTTCTAGCATGTCGAGGGATCAGTTGCTAGTGTCCTCTCCTGCTCAGCTGGTGAACCTGGGAATATTGAGGCAATGTTACAATTGCCTCATGTACACAGACAACCCTCTCCTCCTCCCACAAAACACAAATACATGCGAGAGATGCAACTATACGGCCAAACTGGAGGCTGAGCTCTCTCAACATAGGACTGGCAAGACCAGTCAGGAGGAGAAGGTTACCACACACACTATAGACCCAGTCTCACATAGTACCATTACAACCTCAAATCATACACATAAACACACAAAGACATACTTGGAGGCTCTGATCAAAAATCTACCAAAACAGCAGAGGCCACCAAAGCAGACACCCAAACAACCACCACCTCAGAACACAACACCTGCAACACATAGACCTCACAGTCAGAGTGTCAAACAGTCACAGCCCTTAAGGCCAAACACAATGCCAGACACACTAGTCATTGGTGACTCCATAGTCAGACACACTGACGTCCCGCCACCAGACTGAGTAAGGAGAAGGTCACAGTAAGCTGCCTGTCGGGCGCTAGAATCCGCCACATAATGCAAGCACTCAGGTCTCTCAACAGCAGGTACAAATATGACTCAGTCATTGTCCACGATGGTGTAAACGACCTGAGACGTACCTCCTTGGACTACATGAAAAGAGACATTGAGGAGCTCTCTGATTATGTAGCCCAGGCAGGTATGACCCTGACCTTGAGCAGTATCCTACCTTCACCAAGAATGATGCCACAATACAGAGATAAGATGATCAGCTTTAACAATTGGCTTAAACATTGGTGTCATTCAAAGGGGATCCAGTGTTTGTCTGCCTGGGATGACATGCTGGACAAGCCACGCTGCTTCGCAAGGGACGGCTTGCACCTGTCACCCCTGGGATTCCGGATATTGGCAAAGGCTCTTGCCACCCCATAGTGCCTTTTTAGGCAAGGCTCAAATTCTAAACCTACCACCCTAGAACACAAAAAGGAAAAAACTAAGGGTAATGCTGCTCAATGCCAGAAGTCAAAATCTCAAGATGCACGCACTCGGGGCCCTTCTCAGTATGGAGAACATCGATGTCTGTGCTGTGACAGAAACCTAGTTCAAGGCTCCTGAGAGCACCCCAGCGCTATCAGGTTTTACCTCATATCATGCGTTCCGGCCCCAAAATCCGGACAATACCAAGAAAGGCGGGGGGGTATCCATATTCATCAAGGACACCCACACCTCAAGACTGGTGGCAACGCACGATGCATCGGAGACCATCCAGGTGCAATTAACCATAGGCAAGACTGCTCTGCAAATTGTAGCATGTTACAGGCCACCCTCACAAACTCAGGAACCTCACATGGCCTTCCTGAAAACACTAGAGGGCTTAAATGTATCACCAAACTCCATCATACTAGGTGACTTCAATTACCCTAATATAGACTGGGAACACTACTCAAGCCCAAACACCCTAGCCCAAAAGTTCCTGGAATTCGTAAACTCAAATGCCATGGAACAACTAGTCACCATCCCCACAAGAGGAGATAACATACTTGATCTCATCATCACGAACATGGGAGCACAATGTTCAACACCGGAGGTGTACCCTCACTGGTGAGATCAGACCACAAACTAATCTCGCTGGAGGTCCTCATCCCACCCCACCTGAAATAAAAAGACCACAGTAAAGAACTTCTCAAAAGCCGACTTCACACTTCTAAAGACTAGTGTGGTCTCCTTTAAGGCCCCGAGCCAGCGGAAAACAGTACTCAAGCCGCTGAATCACTTACAAATGCCTTCTACCAGCACCTGCAGGACTGCATGGATAAGGCAATCCCAAGCAAAACAAAGACTCTTTGTACCAAAGGCAAGCGTCCAGTCTGGTGGACCCCAGCCATAAACAAACTCTACAACAAAAGGAGGAAGCTACTACAAGATAGAGCAAAATCCTTAAAAGGTAAGACACCCTTGATCACTATAAGTAAAAACTAAGAGCTCTCATAAAATCATCCAAAGCAAATTTGAGAGAAAAATAGCTAAAGACTCAAAAGACAATCATAAGGCCTTCTTTAGCTATGTTAGAAACCTGGGAGGAAACTCCCAGATATGCTCAGAGCTAGTTCAAAATGATGTGAAGATTACTGATCCTACAGACATTGCCAACATACTGGCTGACAGGTTCAGTGGAAACTTCTCCCCTCCCCAAAAGGAGAGATATCTATACCAAACGATTGCAGCCCCCAAACATCTCCAGCCAAGTGAGAACTGCTCTCCAAAGCAAAAACACAGCATCCATGGGACCTGATGGTGTCCCCGGCTGTGTGCTCCATGAACTCAATGAGGAATTAAACCCACAGCTAGGACAGCTGTTTAATCAAAGTCTTACCTCTGGATACGCACTCCAGGAGTGGCGCACTGCAACTGTGGTACCACTTCACAAAGGCGGTGCCTTTACCGACCCTGGAAATTACCGGCCCATTAGCTTGACAAGCCTTATCTGCAAAGCCATGGAGAGGATCATAATGGACCTCATAAATAAAGACATAGGGAATTTGCAGACTTTGGATCCAACCCAGTTTGGCTTTGTCAAAGGCAGATCATGCCTTTTAAACTTGGTTGACTTTTTCGAAACAGTCACCAAAGCCATTGATGAGGGAAAGGCAGTCCATACAGCCTACCTCGATCTGGCTAAGGCCTTCGATACAATACCCCACTCGGGTATCATTGAAAAACTCATCAGCTTAAATGTCAACCCATACATCACAAGATGGGTTGCAAACTGGCTGAGTGACAGAACCCACAGGGTCAGAGTTGCTGGCGCCATGTCAGACTCAAAGCCTGTCACAAGTGGTGTCCCACAGGGCTCAGTCCTGGGCCCACTCTTGTTTGGCATCTACTTTTCCAAGTACAAGCAAACACAGGAGGGTTATGGCTGACAAAGTTTGCAGATGACTGCAAACTGGGCCATAGTAGAAAACACATCTGACACAGATATCCTTCAGAAGGGTCTCACAGAAACGGATAACTGGTGCCAGAGCCACGCCTAAAGTTAAATGCCAAAAATGCATAGTCATACCCTTCGAAAAACAAGGTTACCCCTAGCTACCAAATAGGTGGCAATCCACTGAGCACAGAAGAAGTTATCAGGGACCTGGGGACCCAGGTTGATAGTAGTCTGTCATTCGACACCCATGTAGCTAAAGTAGTTAGGAAGACCTTCTACATTGCCCACCTTATCATGAAGGGATTCTCATCTAGATCAAGGGAGGTCATAGTCTCCTTTACTCATCACTCATCAGACCAATGATTGAGTACAATGCCCCATTCGGAATGTATCTGACCCGACACTTGCAGCAGCTGGAGAGGCCACAAAGTTCCTCACCAAAAGGATAAAGGGTCTCAAAATCTGTCCTATGCTGCCCGACTGAAAGAACTCCAGCTCTATTCAGTCGCACCGCTTGCTCAGAGGTGACCTTTGCCTAACATACAAGGCCATGTCAAACCCAGATTTGATGAATATGCTTCACCTCAAAAATCTAGATCCATCAGAGCCACAAGGGCGGAGACTTAAACCTTGACACGGCTATTAATAGGACGTGCTGGAGGGATAGATTCATCACCCAAAGACTCCCTATGCTGTGGAACAAAATCCCGGTACATGTGAGGCAGAGCACCTCGCTGGCCTTGTTCAAGAGAAATCTTGACCAATGGATGGGAGATCGCAGATATACCCCAGGGATTACCTCAGTGTCACTGCTCAACAGAGGCACAGCAAAATAATGGGTATAGTTCCCCATACTAAAGGGGTGGCGTAAGCCACAAAACGATGGGCTAGGCTTGTAAATGCCCTCGGGCAGATAGCCTAGTATGAACCTATGAACCTATGAACCTATGAACTGTCATGACAGATGTTTTTTTTTCTCTGAACTGCAAAGTATTAACATTTTTTCTGAGCTGTAAATAACATTAATACATATAGATGGATGCTTATTAGATAGTATTACACAAATATATATTTATATTTATAGTGTTCTAATTAGATAATGTTTATGGTTAGATAGCTTTGTGTGTTTTTTTCTTGTATCTGTCTAGTTAGCTGTTTTTACTTATCTACTTAGGTATATGATTTTAGTTCCTGTTACAGACCTGATGAAGGCTTTATTATATTAGCTAGCTGAAAGCAATTTTAGTTAAAAGCCAGTCTATTTATCTGTATGTTATGCTTTTCTTAATATCTGATTTTGGAATGTGGGTTGCAAATAGACAGGGAGTGTTTTCTTTCACTAGGATTTAGTCTGTTTTTTACTTTTTACTCAACACTTGTGTTGGTGAGATTGGAACTAGACAAATTCCTGTGTTTGTTCATTTTTTTAAAGATTCAGACATTGATACCTCCACAAAGTACTGATAATTACTGCATGCCCTCAGTTTAGCACCATATGTTTCTGAGAAACCATAACAGAGAGAAATTAAAATGTAATGAGACACATTGCAGTTTCCGGCTTCACTACCCTCACAAGATCAGACAGGCAGGAGGCAAAACAAGTAGAGTAACAAGAGCAACATATCCTTATTTGTGCCATAACAGTAACTCAGCCTGGGCCCACCCCTTGAAAGAACAGTATACCTTGTCATGTGCCATGACAAGAACCCACTTTTGCCCCCCCCAAAAAAAACAGCAGTCTGTGCTTGTTTGTGCCATCCAGTCTGCCTTTCATTTGATGGCAACTGCATTTCAGAGTGTTTCCAGTTAATATCCTCACACATTTTAAGGTAAATGATATAGACTGGTTTACTCACTGCATGATTCTGAGTACTGGTCAGATAACTGATGACTGACCAAGAAACACAGAAAGGTAGGACACAGATGTATATTTGAAAGGAAGAATCATAACAGGTTGTGTGATTACTAAATGCACTACATCCAAATAAATATAATACATTTACAAATAACAGGTCATGCCTTGATATCAGTGTGCATTCAGTTGCTTTAGGTTCTGTGAGAAGTTACTTCATGTATTTACTGCAAAGCTGTTCATGTGGCAAAGATGGATAAGCCCCCCCCCTCCTGTTTTCTGATAGTGCATTGCATTGAGAGTTGGGATCCAGACCTATGTAATCATATCTTATGTGTACTAACATTTTCTACTATGATTGTGACAGTCATAGACTGATTTTCCTCATTTCAACTATTTCATCATTTTCTTGTAATTTTTTTTTTGTGGCCACTCTTTGCACTATGCACCGCTTAGCCCAAACAGCTTTGGCTATGCACATCTCGTTGCATGTAGAGCAGCAGTGTACAAACCAAATAAATGGGCCACCCAGGTAGCAGACAGGACCCAGACAGCCACCAACATATACTGGATACATTCAGTTAATACTACTGGCCATCATGCAAGCACATTTCCTGTCAGTGCATACTCTCACTCAACATGTTTGCGTGATGGTAAGCAATATGCAATACTTTCAAATGCTGCAAAACCAGAAAGTCTGCATTCCCAGTAAAGCATGATACCAACAATTGGCAGGAAAACATTATTTTGTATGTATTGGTCTTGATCTGTGGCAGGCATGGCAAGTGTTCCTGGAGAGGTTTTGAAATTTTGTGCTTAAAGATGGGGTGTCCAGGAGTCCAAAGTGTTTGTTGGGCTCCTAGTGAATGAACATGAACCCAGGCTTTTTGCAGAGGAATTATCGTGGCTCTGATTACAAGGCAGGGGCATGGAATAGTCTGGCCCAGGCTCTGACCAGTGCTACCGGTATCCCTCGCACTGGTGAACAATGTAGGAACCACTACAGAGACCTCAGGATGAGGAAGAGGGATATCTTCGACAGTTGGATTGAGGAATGTAGGACTGGGGCACCCCACAAATGGTAACTATCACTTACATAGACTACTTGTCAGAGTTAAAATCTGGATATAGTCAGGATTGGTATGCTTAATGGTATTCCGTTCTATTCTGTTTTTTCAGCAGCTGTCACAAACTGAGAACTGAATGTGTGAACCCATGCTGCTAGATTGGCATTGATGCAAGAAGCATGTGGTATGTATGCATCTGAACATTACTGTTATTTTAGAATTAAAAGTAACAACACCTTTATTGGTTTATTATGCAGTCGTATCAAGTTGAGCATTAATTTCTCAACTGTAATAGGAAAGTAAGCATGCATTAATCTAGAGGCCAGTTCACTGTTACAGAGTAGTCATAGGTTGTGTCTTCAAAAACCACACTTTCCAAATATACAATAATGTTAAGTTTTCATGGATAATGCAATGTAACATCAAAGCCCTAAAGCAGTGGCACCAATGGCCTGCTGTAAACTGTAATCAGTATAACCAGAACACACATATTTGCTATATATGTACATATCAAAGATTGATTGCTTGCTGCATTCTGTAATATATTGTGCATCTGTTAGGAGCTGGGTAGTCTTAACAGTAAACAAAGTATTTGTTAGGAGTTCATAGTCTTAAAAGGAAAGGTAACAAGAGTAGAGTCAAATCATTGTATCAGTGCTTTGTATGTCACACATGAAGTTACTGATGTTCTCCCTTTTTTTCTCTCACCCCAACCCTTATCTTCTCTTTTTATTATTTATTTGTTTATTTATTTTTAATTTTTTTGTTTTTTACCCACAGCACAGGGGGTAGGCCTGTCCCATGGGATCTCCTGCCCCCACTCCACCGGGTACAGCACCGCTGCTGATTACATCTGCTGAGTGACCTGGTAGCACCCCCTCTGCTGCCCCTGCACTACCTGGCCCCTCAGGTAGTTCTGACCCACAGGATAGGCTAGTAGTTACCTCCAGGAGCAGTTGCAGAGGTGGTGTGTTTATCCTCATTGATGAACTGCCAGGGTTGGTGCATAGGATTGTGCACCGCACAGCTGGTGCATGCCTAAGCCAGATGGAGACACTGCTGTCCATCACTGTATTAAATAACACAAGGAGATACAGACATCAGACACTGCAGCCATTGGTGCAGTGAGGTGACAGTGATGATAGTCCAGTGGATGATGACTTGATTCTGTCACCCAGCTTGGCATCCATGGGTTTGCGATATCCCCACCCTCACCCCAGCCATGGTGTTAACCCACCTCTTGTATCCTTCACTGTCCCTGTCTCGTCTTGTTTGTTTTGTCTGTCTGCAATTGCTTCCTCACCTGCCCAACTTACCTCACCCAGATATTCCTACATTTCTTCCCCAACATTCCTCTCTCTCCAAAAAAAAAAAAAACTGGGCACCTGTCCCATTAAAAAAAATGCCTCGTATATATCTCTCCATTTTGCACGTGTTCTCATGACACACTTGATTCGGTCCATTTCCATATATAACAGATTGTGTTGTGGTCACCCCTCTGGTAGTAACAGTCCAAATTCAGCTAATATTTTGCATGTATGTTCATGTTTTATTGTTGAAGAAATGGATAGCTATGGTTCTTTCCTGCATCTTTTCTGCACATTCCTGCCTTCCATTCACTTTGTTCTTCCCCCTGCTTGCTCCCCATTTCACCACTTTCCTGTCTTTCCCATTTATTTTCTTTAAAGCATAATTGCACAGTGGTGAGAATTGCAATACACAGCTATGGCAAAAAGCAGTTATAAATGTTATATATAGTTGTATGGGAAACCAGTACCATCTAGCCATATTTTAGAGACCCCATACCAACTATCACACTTCAGAATTTGGACTTGCATGTAAAATATTGACACTGTTACATACACATGGATTTGAATCCAGTACCATCTCAATACAAAAATGAACGGATCACCGCATTAACAGATAGTGCTACAGACTCAGTTGAGTAGCAGGTGTATTTTAGAGACTGACTAGCAATGGCAGACTTACTCTGAAGCAATGAACGTTAAACTGACCAAACAGGAAACTGACAGGAGAACTTCACTTCAGACCATGAAAGTACAAGGATCAGTACTCCAGTTAAAACAAAAACAAAGGTTTTATTCACATAGAGTAAAGCGCTTTTCATTTCACCTATTAGTGAGGCTTCCTGAGACTTAACCACTGTTGTATGCACCTGAATCTCTGGTACAGGAATTAATGCACTTAATACAGTGCTAAGTTCCTTTTGGGGGTGAAATTTTACTGGTTCCAAATATAGCTGTAGCTAATACATTGAACTACTTTGGTAGCAGCGTTGCTTATCAATGCTGTATGATGCACAGCTTCAAGCACCATTGCACAGCATCATGCACTGCTGCTATATCAAACTAAATGGGTATTGGGCAATAATGCTTTATAAAACATTACAGGGGATCATGCAATGCTGCTTCATACAAATGTAGTGGGGAAGATACAGCATTAGTGATACAGGGAACAAGCATGGGAGAGTACAAAGAGAAATCTTTGCTAAACTGTGTCACTTACCATTGAATGTTTTAAATACATCTGCTAGCTAACTGTGTCTGTGACAGCAAGTGTTAATGCATTGTTGTTGTTGGAGGCAGATGTTACTGGGTTCAAATATGATTGGAAGCAGTAATTTTACAAGTGTATATGATAGTTTAAATATATCTATTTATATTTCTGCCATTTGCCATTGTTTGCTGGGCAGCAGTGTGTAGCCATTGGAGTGGGGGCAGGAGGATCCCAAGGGACAGGCCTACCCTGCTGTGCTGTGGGGGAAAAAAAAGAGAAAAGGGTTGGGGTGAGAGAGAAAAAAGGGAGAACATTAGTAACTTCATATGTGACATACAAAGCATTGATGCAATTACTTGACTTTATTCTGTTACCTTTACTTTTAACACTGCAAACTCCTAACACATTTCAACATTACTTTTAAGACTGCCCCGTTCATAACAGAAGCACACTGTAATACAGATTGCAGCCACCAATCCTTGATGTGCACATATATATTGCACATATGCATGTTCCAGTTATCCTGATTACAGTTTACAGAAGGCCATTTATGCTACTGGTATAGAGGTATGAAGTTACATTGCAATGATGATGAGAACCTAACAGTACTGTATATCTGGGAAGTGTGTTTTTTGAACACACAACCGATGAATACTGTCTAATACTGGACTGTTATTTTGTCTTACAGACTATTGCATGCATAATTTCCTCTTACAGTTTAGAGATGCATGCTCACTGTTATTTGAGAATATGGCACCATTGCTTTGTGCTACAGACTAAGGCATGCATAGTTTCTTTTACAGTTGAGATATGTATGCTCAGTTTGATACATCTGTATTAAATACCAAGTAAGCAGTCCTTAACTTTTAATGCTACTACATTACTATACAAGTTATTATTATTATTATTATAATACTAATTAGACAGTATTGTTCTGATGCATACATACCACATGCTTCTTGCATCCTTAACAAATGTGTGGCATGGGACCTGACATTTGAGGCTCGCTCCATAGCAGTTGTGGATAAAACAGAACAGAATACCATTTTGAATATCAGTCTTGAGTATATTCAGCTTTTAACTCTTATAATTACTCATTGAAATTATTACTTACACATCTGTGGGGTGTCCCCTGTACTAAATTCCTTGCTCCAGTGGTCAAGAATATCCTGCTTTCCCCTCTGGAGGTCATCAAAGTGATGTCTGCGATGCTCACCAGTGCAGGGGTTACCTGAAGTACTGGTCAAAACCCTGGTAATACTATTCCAGGCTTCAGACTTGTATTCTGAGCCTGAATAGTCCTGTTGCAACAACTGGGGCCCATGCTCTTTAACTAGGAGTCCAACAAAGACTTTGGACTCCTGGACACCCCACATCTGTGCCCGAAATCTCACACCGTCACCAGCAACTCCTGATATGCCTGTCATAGCTCAAGCTCAATGTAGAATGAGCATTTCCCACCAATTGCATTTTATATCCTGATGTTTTCCTGCCTATTGCATGTCTCGCAATTACTGAAAGTGTGCACATTTTGGTTTTGCAACATTTGAAAATGTTGCACATTGCTTACTATCGCTCAAATATTATAGGCGAGGGTGTGCACTGCGAGGCAACGTGTTTGCATGATGTTAAGCGATGTGCAACAGTGGCAAGCATTGCAATTTCAAGATTATTTGGTATACAGGCACTTGTGTAAATGTACTAGTCAAGTGAACCATGTCTATGGTTCTCCTACACTTACAGCTGTTACCACAAATGGTTGAGAAAACAATTGTGTATGTTGCACTTCATTGCTATAATTTGCAATCTCACAACAGTAAAACAAAATTTGCACAGCCTCTACTAGAACCCTGGACCTTCTGCACTCCACACCTGCACTTAACACCTGCTGCCATGGGATTGGTGGCATGATATGCCCTATCTTAGTAGTTATTGTAAAGTTCTCTGTGCTAATCGTAGTGCAATGCTGCTTACCGTGTTTGTGCGATAACCAATAGTATTAATTTAATGCATCTGGTTTATGTTTGTGGCTGTCTGAGTCTTGTTTACAACCTGGGTGATCCATTCCACCAGTTTGTGCGCTGCTGTGCTTCATGCAAACCAGGTGAGGCGCATCGAGCAAACACTGGCCTAAAAAAACAAAAGGGAGGCTGTCCAGATTTTTGCTGAATGTCCAGATGTTTGCATCATATTTTTGGGCTGCTTCTTGTACAATGTGTGGTTTACTGTGAAATCACTGAAGATTGAAGTCAGTACCTAATGACATACATTTCAGTTTTATACTTCATATCCTTCAGGAAATGCATGCTTACAAAAATCCTATTATTCAACCTACTTTCTACGGTTATCAGAACAATATAGTAAATCTGGCCCTATGTTTGGTCCTTTGTCCCCCCACTAGTTAAGTGTTTGTCCAGATTTCTTGCACTAAAAGGCTGGGTGGTACAATCCGCATTCAGACTTCAGGTTTCATGAACAACAGCACTGGTGTGAGCCGCAAAACCTCTCTTATGTGAGCAGCGCATCATTAATGTTCGTGGTGCAATGCTGCATGATAAGCAGTATCGCATACATGAAAACATTCTGTGTAGGCTCTGTGCAGAACTTAGATGGAGTTTATTGAATCCAGACCATAGTGATTTCAGAACAAATGCTACAGAGGGACAAATGGTGCAGGACATAAAGGAGTCCAGTTAGTGCCTAGTGCTGGAAGGAGTGAGCAGTAGCATACCCAGAATATGCAGGGAAAAGGCTATATAAGTCTTTAAATAACAGGTTGTGTCTATACAGTGGATACAGGTAAATTCAATTTAGTGCAGATAAAAAAGAACAAGTAAAATGAATGTATAAATAAAAACAAATGTGTTTTTACCAACATGCGGAGACCAGCTTCACTTGTATCACTTGGAAATATGCAGACCAAGATGATAGATATAGCCTTACATCTACACACAGACACTAACACACACACATGCGCACACACACACACACACACACACACACACACACACACACACACACACACACACACACACACACACACACACACACACACACACACACACATATACACAACCTGCAATGTTGCTTACAGTAGTTTTTCTCTCTTTAATCATTGAAAACTCTGTCTATCCCCTGCTGAATGATAGAGGTGGGACACCAGGAGAAACACCTATTACCTTGCAACAAAAGCATTTCTGCCCACTGAAGGTATGAGTGAAAGCAAGAGGTAAAAATTCAGATAAAAGGATTGAAGACCACTGCTCTACTCCTAGGAGGATGGTTGATCAGTACTGTACCCTAGAATGACAGACAATCAGTATTGTATTCCTAGAAGGACTGATCAGTATCCTACTCCTAGAAGGAAGGAAGGATGACCATTGCTGAACGTCAGATGGATGGATAGCCACTGCTGTACCTCCTAGAAGGATGGATGATCAGCACTGTACCCCTTGAAGGAAGGAAGGATGATTAGTACTGTATCCCTAGAAGGATGACTGATCAGTGCAGTACTCCTTGAAAGATGGATGACCATTGCTGTACTCCTAGAAGGATGATGGCCACTGCTGTAACGCTAGAAGAATGGATGACCACTGCTCTACCCCCCCAGGAGGACATATAACCAGTGCTATGCCCAAAGAAGGATAGATTAGCAGTCATACTTCCAGTGGTCCAGCTGTACTGTGAATAATTGTCTGTCCTTTAATACAGACATATGTGCTGTTATGCATACAGTAAACCAAATTTTCATTTAATAATGTGGCTGTTTAATGATATAATCTTTAATTGTGTAGTTCCTGTTGTAAAATAACACAAAGAGATAAGAATAATTATAGATTCTAATTTAAATTTTAAACAGTGCACACTACAGATAATTTGAAGCCAATTGTAAAAGTGTCACTGTTTTAAATTATTTTTTTATACAAGATGATCTGGTTCGATGAAGAAAATTCTTAGTAATAAGACCCATGCAAAAGTGGTCAATCAGTCAGATTGCAAAATATGGTCTTTCCTACGTAACAAAGAGACAAATGAGATGTAACACTGCCTGTTAAGCACACATACCTTATATGCACAAAAATACAGCAATGTTACCAGACTTCAGTACTGACCATAATAATTTCACAACCTTTTGGACATGAAAACTGTCATTTCTACCAATTTGGATGATGTGTAGTTAGTTTTACCTCTAAAAGCATTAGCCCTCCATAATAAACTAGCAGTAGTCATCAAGACTGACACGTAATGATTTCAACAATTTTATTGTTCTGCTAATTGAAATATTACAAAACCTACAGGACAGTATTTATCACTAACTGTGAGTCAACTCAAAAGGAACAAAAATGAAAAGCTAATCAGAGAATATCCGAACAAACTCAAGCCAGAGGTAATTTAAGAAACAGTGCACAACAAGCCAAGACCAAGTGTTATGTAGTCAATATTAACAGCTAAAATGAAAATGTAGAATACATATCAATTCAGTGAAATCCTTCATTAATACAATAGTGCACATACCAAGCAACCTCAAACAGTTTTAGAATCATGTTAGGAGAAAGAAAACTACTCAAAGTAATTTATCTAACAACCACTGTTAATATGTGCCTTACAGGTAAAGAATATACAGCTGTGACACTTTGCAAAAAGAACAGACGGCAAAAAAAAAAGCCAGCCATCAGCACAAATTAACCAGTACACCCCGAAAACTCCCACTTGACACTTATAACAACAATGCCAACCATTATACTATAACAGAAAAACATAAGTAAGCAAAGTAAGAACTCCAAAGTACTAAATTACCAGACACTAGATCTCCAGGCCTTGACAAGTTTCACTCCTTCCTTTGTTAAACCTGCAAAAACTTTATTAGTAGAATCACTAACAGCTAATATTTTTCTAAGTATCTGAAAAAGAACAACAGTGGCCCCTTACCTAAACCCATCGACCTTTAAACAAGTGATAATTAAGTAATAACCCACGACTGGATGTGGGTATCACAAGATTAACCAACAGCTGGTCTGGTTTAATCACGAGGGTGAGGCCCGGGTGATAAACAAAGCCAGCCATGGATTAATCCTGTGATACCTAAACGCACATGGGTTATTGCTATTATACAATTAAATTGTTTAGGAAAAAATTGCTTACCTGTCTTAAATAATGTCTTTGTATAATGACACTAGTGTTCCTCAGCATTCTTCCTCATTTGCTGATGTACTGAGCATGTTTACTGGAGTTACATTCCCACACTTGCACAGTACATCAGTGATGTTCATTAAAAGTAGTGGCTTTTCTCTGTTGCTTTTTTTCTTCTCCTGCCATTATGGGCTCTTAATACAAAAACCTAGACAAAGACCAACATAATAGGGGAAACAAAGATCCAAAAACAGGTACAGATTTTATTGCTCTTATAAACTTAGAAAGTTACTGCAATAGGAGGTTTTGTGTTAGCATGCATCTTTCTGAAGGAAATGAAGCATAACCCTCAAATGTCTATCATTTTTAATAGCTTCAATCCACAGTGGCTTACCAGAAAACTCCAAAAAAAAAAAAAAAAAAATATATATATATATATATATATATATATATATATATATATATATATATATATATATATGGCACAATTCTGGTCATTCTGTGAAAATCTGGACAGTTGAGAGGTTTGAGAGTCTGCCAAGACTTTGGGAAGTACAGTGCAGAAATACAAGGAAAATCAGGTACAAAATGCCTAATGTTGTATATAAATGGAATTTAGCCTAAAATTGTAATTGTGCCTTATACTGCATTGTCTTGTATTGTTACTTCTGTATTGTTCCTCTGTTCTTATTATTTGTATTTATATTTTCAATGCAGAGCTTTTCTCCCTGGGCCTCCGCTGAAAAAGGACATGTGTCCAGTCGGACTATCCCGGTAAACAAATGTAAAATAAAATAAAATAAATAATAAAAATGTGTGTTTCTTTAATGTTGCAGAATGTACTACCCATTTTGGGCGAAATACACAACAGAAAATAATGCATTGATAGTTGCTAGACTTTACCTCCTAATGTGAATTGATAAGTCAGAACTATCACAGATTTACACTAAGGTTTATCACTTGTATAACATTATGGGAGTTCATAAACCAAGTGCTGACAAAGTCAGACCAAGGACATCTCACCAGAGCAGTGTTCACAGACACCGTTAATATTTTTTCCCCCCTGTCTGCTGTTTGCTTCCGTTTCCTTCTGAACATCAGCCCCGTCCAGTGAGTATCAGACCCATTTTCTCTCTATCAACAACCAGTGGTTGCTGACTGTAAGGAGAGCTGGCAAGAGAGACATAGAGCTATCATTCATGTTGGAATGGAATTCACTAGGTCCTGGCCTTCGGTAGACAATAAGTCTTTTCCTGCAGTCCAGATGCCCACTGAATGGCATGTCCTTACATTCAAACTGACTGACAGCTTGATGACCCAGCCTTCAGTACTGCCCATTTAATCTGAAGAATCTGCAGTGAAGCATTCATTTATTGGACATCATAGATTGTTTTGAATTATGCTCTATTGGAGAGCAGAGATTTTTGTGAATTAGGCCCAATTGGAGAGCAGAGATTTTTGTGAATTAAGCCTTATTGGAGAGCAGAGATTTTTCTGAATTAAGCCCTGGCCCCAGTATGGCCTGCTATGCCATCTTCTAGCATATGAGTGCTTCCAAGCATGTAATGCCTGTGAACTGCCATCAATGGCATGGCAGACCAAACTCACGTCTATAGGCAGTGCTATACTGTTGGCATCAGTAAAATGTCTGTTGCTAGTTACATGTACAATGCATGACCACAAACAGCAATACTTCCTTGTAGGATGGGTGTCAACAATGGTCACTCATTCTCTTCTCCTGGCCAGGCTCCTCCAGTGCCCAAACTGCTCTTTGAACTCATTTCATCTATGTCATATTCAGGGCTTTATTCCTCTATGATACAGAGCTGGGATACTTTGCTAAAATTATAGTGTTAAAATATAATTCTGCTTCAATACCTTTGTAAAACAGGAGTGTCACCTAATCCTGTAGTGTGGTTTGTATTTAAAAGATAAAACACTTAGTTAAAGTTAAAATAAAATGCATCCATATATAAAACATCAAAAAGGTGTGGTTCGTAGGGTCAGTTCATGTCCACAGATATCCTCAATACTTTATCAGTATCCTCCCTGTAGACCCCTCCACATTTTATGCTACTATTATGGTAGATAATATTGCAATCCTAAAAACAGCTCATCAGAACTGATTCTACAACTCTTGACTTTATATGTTTCTGCAATGCAAATAGAATCATAAATACAGCTAAATGAATATATCTGTCCCTGGCTCTGTGCTGTAGAAGGATGGAACCCAGATTGCTATCCAGATGACCTGAGTTCGATTAGCAGCTTGGGTAGCTGGAAGAACTGACCAGGGAGGAGTGGGAAAAGATGCCAAGATGAAGAGTTTTATTTCCAAACAAAACGGCAACATACTAAGAACAACATTTATTTATTAAATTTATATTTGTTTGCCAGGGTAGTGTATGTTTGTTCTCAATGGACTATTTGCAGGCACAGGCCTGGTGAATAGAATCACATGAGAAATGACCAAACTATATTTGCATATGCAAGGATTTGCTATAAAACATATAAATATTTAAAGAAGCAAAAATATGCTACAACATTTAGCTCAAGAAGCAATTTACAGAGTCAAAATATGGGTGACAAAATAGAATTATGCTTAGCAGAGCATTTAGGATAAGATGTTGCCATAATGACTGAGATGGCTTATGCTACAGGGATAGCGGCATATCATTATATAGAGAGGTATGAAGACATTATAAAAGGTAAGTGAGAGTAGTTGCAGGAAAGGATACCATGGGGAGAAGACAGAGAAATGGAGAGAGAGGCACGCAGAAGGAAGAGGAGGAGAAAGGAGAGAAGTGTGAGAGATGCAAAGAGAAGCGGGAGGTAGGATGAATAAGAGGCAGTAAGTGAGGGGATGACAAGATGAGGTAAGTGTCATATGTTCATAGTTGTTTACTATGGCTAATGACCACAAGGGCCTTTTTAAGCTTAGCCATGCATCCCAAATCTCTGACAAGTTCTGGTACCTTAATAAGTGTAAGCAGGGTCTTGGGAGGTGAAACATTTACAAGCAGGAGCCTGGAAGATGAACCATTTATAGGCTGCCTGTGTCCATTAGAGACATAGGTGCCAAGCCAGGGAAGAATTTCCTGTTCCCCATCCAATTGTCCAAGTTGCACTTGAATTGGATTAGGGAGGATCTCTGCTTCACAGCTGTTCTAGAGAGGGGGTAGTCTCCGGGATACATATCTGTCTCTCCAGCAGGTCCTATTTATGTCACAGGCAAGGTTTAACTCTTTAGAATGGGTAATTCTGGTGCTGTTTGTTTTGTGGATATGCAGGAGGTCCATCAGAGTGGGCTCTGACAATGCCCTGTATGCCAAGCATAGATCTCCCCTCAAAAGCCTGTAGGAAGCAGAATACAGGATATGATCTTGAGGTGGTCTGCATAGGACATTTTACTTACTCCCTGTATTCTTTTAGTGAGGAATCTCTGTGGACATTCCATTTGTTGGATATGCCTGGTTAAGTACATACCAAACAGGGCATTGTACTCAATGACAGGTTTGATGATTGTGGAATACAGTGGAATAATGTCTTCCTTGGACCTATGTTTGAAGTTGTGCATTATAGAATTATTTCCTCACTACTGTAGACACGTGAAGGTCAAATGCTAGATTACTGTTTATGTGTGTCCTCAAGTCCCTGACTACTGGGTCATCTTTAAGGGGTGTATTGTCAATGTGATAGTTAGCAGAGGTGGATGACTTCCCAAAGGATACTATTACGCATTTCTTGGCATTTAGTTTTAGTCCATGGCTCTTAACACCAGTTGTTTGTCTGTGTCATCCCTTTCTGGAGAACATTTCTGTTGATGTGGGCTTCAGTGACGACTCCTAATTTGCAATCATCTGCAAATTTAGTCAGCCAGAGACCATTGACATCAGCTTTGACTTCAGAGAGAAGTAAATGCCAGAAAGGAGTGGTCCAAGGACTAATCCTGAGTGACTCCACTTGTGATTGGCCTCTTTATACAGGTGAGCTCCCCAATTTTAATTCCTGAGTTCTGTCTGTGAGCCAGCTAGCCATCCACCAGGTGACATACAAGTTTGTACCTAACCTCTTGAGTTTGTCAACAATGTCAGAGTGGGGTATTGTGTCAAATACCTTGGCCAGGTCAAGATAGGCAGTGCAAACTATTTTGCCCTCATCCGTTCCTTTGGTGAACTTCTGAAAAAAGTCCACCAGGTTGAGTAGGCATGACCTGCCCTTACTGAAATCAAACTGAGTTGGGTCCAGTATCTGGAGGTTTACTGCATCATTAATGATCATTTCCATGATAATTCTTTTCATGGCTTTGCATATAAGACTAGTGAAACTTAAGGGTCTGTAGTTTCTAGGGTCTGCAGATGGCCCACCTTTGTGTAGAGGGATGACTGTTGCCGTTCTCCATTCATGGCCTTGTAGCCTGTTTGGAGGCTACAGTTAAATACCAATTCCAAAGGGTTTGATAGATCATGTTTCATGCTATTTAGAAGGCATCCTGTGATATTGTCTGGGCCTATTGATGCAGTGTTCTTAGCCTTAGAGAGAACATTAAGGACCTGTTCCCTAGTGATAGCAGGCAGATTTATATTTGATGGTATTTCCTGAGGGAAGGTTAATGGTGAGAGAGAAGTAAAACTGGAGCTGAACTTTTTGGCCAGAAGGTTTGCTATATCTTCTGGCTTAGTATAGGTGGCTCCATTTTCAATGAGCTCTGCACACAACTGTGTATTGGCTTTGAGGTTATGGACACAGTTAAACAATACCTTGTGCTTGTCCCTGGCCTGGGAGGCTAAATTTACCTCAAATTTGGCTTTGGTAGACTTTATTTGTCCTCTGAGTTGTTTGTTTAGTATGATGAGAGTGCCTTTATCCTGCTGGGTGATGCACCTCCTATTTTTTGCTATGATTTTCTTCCTTCTGTTATACAGCCTTTTGTTTTTATGATTCTGCTAGGATGGCTTTTTTTGAGATAGTTTTGTATTTCTTCCTGGTGGGTACAGCTGCCTCTATGCAGCTATTAACATGCTTATATAGGGTTTCAGTGAACAGTTCTCCGTGGGCAGCAGTGCTCTCAGGGTTTATGGGGGCCTGAAATTTTGTCATGGTTAGCGCTTAATAGTAGGAAATTAGCCTTAGAGTTGTTCCTGAATATTCCAATGTTAGCTGGGGCACCAGGTTTTATTTTTACTTCAAAGGAGATAATTTTGTGGTCTGACCTTACCAGAGAAGACATTACACTGGGGGTGTGCAGCACTCTCCCATATTAGTGAGGACCAGATCCAGTATGGTTGCATCCCTTGTTGGTGTATTGACAGTCTGGTCCAGGGAGTTTGTGTTTATAAAATCCAGGAATCTCTATACCTGTATGTTTGGTGTCATATATGATTCTCACCTAATAGTAGGGTAATTAACGTCACCCATGAATATGGTATTCGGTTGGATGGTGAGTGTTTTCAGTAAATTTAAATACATGGTATGGGATTCCCGGGTCATAGAAGGGTCCCTTTAGCTTGCAAGGAAGTGGTACTGGATTTTGCGTATGGTGAGTTGAACAACAAGTAGCATTGTCCTGTTTGACCAGCTTTGAGGTATATTTATTTTTGATATAAATCAAGACACCACCACCCTTCGTCCCTGTCTGTGCAGTAGCTGGTCTAAATGTGTGGAAGGCATTATAACCTTGCACTGTTGGAGTGCTCTCAGTGTTTTTAAACTATGTCTCAGTGACTGAACAGATGTCAGCATTCTCTATGGTGAAGAGAGTGTCTAGGGAGTGGAGTTTTTTGTTTAGACTCCTAGCATTGAGAAGTAACACCTGTAGATTTTCTTGATTTTGATTTGCTATGCCAGAAGTACTTTCAGTTTGGCATTGGCTAAAAAAGGCACTATGGGGGAGAACAATGTTTTAGCTAATATTTGAAAGCCTAGAGGGGAGAGATGCAGACCATCCCTGACAAAGCAGTGGGGCCTAACCATCTCCTTCCATGTTGATAAATGACACCAGAAACTAAGCCAATTATTAAAGCCAGTCATCTTTTTTTCATATTGTGGCATCATCCTTGGAAAAGGTAAAATGCTGATCAAAGCTAGGCTCATAACAGCCTGGGACACGTATTATGAGAGCTCCATGATGTCTTTCTTCATACAGTCTAGGGAGGCACATCTCAGGTGTTTTACACCCAAACAGACTATGGCTGAGTCATACTGTTATTTGTGGACCAATGAACTGAGTGCGTGCTTAATGTGGCAGATCCTGGCCTGGCCCTTGATAAGCAACTAGCAGTGACTTTCTCCTTAGTCTGGTGAGAGGGACATCAGTGTGTCTCAGAATGGAGTCTCCAATGACTAACATGTTGGATCCTGTGGTGGCTTGCCTTATGGGTTTACAAGTAGTGGCTCCATCAGATGTGGTTGTATGTGTTGATGTGGGTGTTGTTTTGAAAGAATGTGTTTGGGGTTGCTGAGGGTGTTTGTTATGTGTGCTTCATCTAGGAGGTCTTTGGGGTTTAGGTAGGTTACATTTAAGTGGCACAGCATATGCGGGTCTATGTGCCTGTCTTGAATTGTGTGTGATAGGTGCAGCGTGTGTATTACTGACAACCTTACTGACATTAGGAGTGCTTTTATGTGAGAGCTTTGCCTTCACTGACATTGTGTAAATACATCTCTCACATTCCATATCAGTTTGTTTTGAAAATTAACTGGTTGTCTGTAAACATGAGATGATTTTTACATTGCCTCAGGATACCCATATCCATCAAGCTGGTAACAGGCATAGTGGGAAAGTTCACACCCATGGCAACAGACCCTTTTTATTGACTAGAGAGTTGGAGTGGGACTATAAAGTAATATCAGGAGTATCTGGTTTGCAACTCTGGGGGCAGTGCATGTCACTGCAAACTAGTTGCCCTGTGTGCAACTAGATATTGATGAAATTTCAGTGATGTTTTTACTGGAAAAATGTCAGCTCAAGGTGTCTGTGGCTATACAGGGCACTGCCAAACACTTGAGGGGAAACTAATAAGTAGAGCCTGATGGTTTATGTATAAAGCATTTAGGCATATATTCTGAAGTTAGAAGAAATCAAGCAGTACTTACTGAAAGCAAATAATTAGCTTGTAAAGAATGATAAAAAGAGGGGAGACATCTGAATGGCTACTTCCTGACTACTGCTAGTGTTGGTCTCACCACAGCTTCACTCTGCTGGGATACAGTGCTTCTTCTCTCACCAGAAGCAAAACCATAGCACTAATCCCAAGATGAAAAGCAGGCCACAGTCTGTTTGGTGATCCAGCCTTTTACTGGTAGATGCCATGAACAGCAACCAGACCAATCAGGAAGGTCAAGCAAGGCATTCACTTCCCAACCAGAAAGAGTCAGGAATCTATGCACTCCTCTCCTTCTCTCAAGAGGAGCAAAATATAAGCACACATTCCAAACTGTCACCTATGAAGCAGTTATTAGGTTTTCTGGTGATCAGCAGTCCCCAGGAAATAATGTTTGCATGCTCTTCCTTTCACCAGGAGCAAAACAGAATCACTAATTAGAAGATGATTACTGAGAGGCAGAATGTGGGCTCTGCGATAATTGGTGGTCTTAGATTAAATGTAGCAGATTTTAAGGGTAAAATGGAAATGTTTTAATATCCTAAGAGCTCCATTGTACACTAAGCAGTTAGATATGAAAGAGGGGTGACTTAACCTTTAGCTATCTAAGTGGAGAGTCACTGATTTAAAAAGCGTACTATCCCAAGAGTTGCAGTGTTTGCTAAGCAGTTAGATATGAAAGATAGTTAAATATGAAAGAGGGATAACTTAAACTTTATCTGTCTTAGTGGAAGACCACAATTTTTAAAAGAGCAAAGTAGATTGGAAGGGGTGGTCACTTTGTATTCTGGTTTTATGGAATACCATTACATTTAAATAGTTTAAGGGGAGTGATTTCACAAAATAATAATTTCGCATTTACAATAGCCAATAAAAGAGGAGAGGGAAGAAGCTATGCTGTCAAATTAACACAAGGGGCAGGCATCTAGAAGGAAAGTGTGTTTAAAAGCATAACAGTGCCAGGATGAGAGGGTGAGAGGGTGGGGAACATTTTAATTTCTGTGTGGCTCACAACAGACATGGCTGTGGTCTCTTTCCTCGTTTAAATATGCAATTAAAAACAGAATACAAGTAAAACACAGTGTAAAGAAAATTAATCATAACATACAAAACAGAAGAAAGCAATAAAGCAACACAAAATACAAGAAAGCAAAGACAAACTAACCTTTCCCTCACAGCAAGTTGTGGCAGAGTCTGGGTGAACTTTTCTAGTAAAACAGGAAGGATGAAATAGGGATAAATAGTGGTGAAAAAACTACAGGGTTCATGTAACATGACCTGAGTGGGTGCAGCTCGCAGTACAAGTTACCATCACGCTTCTTCTTCCTAACTGACTGAAAGGCTATATGTATGTGCATTATGGGCACTCAGCAGTCTTAAAGGTTCAAGCAAATTTTAAATATATATACCTGTAAACATATGTTAATATATGTGTGTGTGTGTGTGTGTATCTATATATATATATATATATATATATATATATATATATATATATATATAGATATATATATAGATATATATATTATATACACACACACATATACACACACCCATATATGTATATATATGTACATGTACAAACACACACTCGCGCACTCACACACACACACACACACACACACACACACACACACACACACACACACACACACACACACACACACATATGCATATGTCTGTATATCAGTAGATCACTACAAATTGAAAGAACACTCCATTGTAAAACATCATCAACCCCATTTCCCATTTTCTACATGAGGTTGGGGTGTTGTGCCAGCTGTCTATCTCTCTTGATTCATTGCTACTCCACTACTTTCTTTGGCAGTCATGCCTAGACTGTCACAGGTCTTCTCTCACAGAGTCCATCTACTTCTTTACTGGATGCCCTTGTTTCCTCTTGCCTTCTTCTTGTCAGTAACAAATGTTCTTCACCAGATTGTCTTCTGCCTTTCTGCACATTTGTCCAAACTACTATAATCTCTTTTCTTTGACCTTTTCTGCAATTGTTGCTACATTGGCTTCTGCTTGATGTCCTCATTTCTTTGTCTGTCCCACAGTTTACATCCTACCACCCATCTCAGACACTTCATCTCCATCACCTCTAGCTTCCTCAGCTGCTCTGCCTTTACCTAAACCATACAGTTGCACTGGTCACACCACTGTTTAGTACATCTTACTTTTCACCCTTTTGGCATTCTTCTGACATTCAATACCCCTAACACTCTGTGCTAGTTAAATGCAGCCCCACCGATTCCTGCTTTGACCTCCTTATTCAGACTTCCATTCTCCTCAACCATCCCTCCTAGATACTTGAAACGTTTAACCTGTTCCACTATTTTCACTTTTATCTCATTTTTCAGCTTCTTCTGACTTCCCTCCTTTCACTGCCATTACAACTGTCTTATCTATACTCATCCCATGTGCCTTCAGGTTTGCATTCAAATCCCTTGTTGAAGTTGTTGTTCAGAGTCTGTCTAATGCCAATTCATTTGCAAACAGTAACATTTTTAATCTGTATGAACAGCAGACAACAGTGGCCTCAGAGCTGAACACTAATGCACACCCACTCCCACTGGGACCCTTCTGTGAAACCAAACACTGTTCATAGCTGAGTCACTGGATTTTTGTACATAGCCTACACTGATTCTACCAGTGTTTCTTGGACTTTGAATCACCACAGGACTGTCCAAATCAGCTTCCTTGGGACCTTGTCATATGCTTTCTCCAAGTCTAAGAATGCCCATTTGGTCTTTTTCCTCATCTCTAGCCTCCACTCAATTATTTATCTTCAAACATCTGGCCAGTTGTGCTGCATCCTGATCTGACTTCAAACTGTTCATCTTCCATCTTAATTTCTATTGCTCTGTGTTTTTGTTTAGCAGTTTCTCTCTCCAAAACTTTCATGCAGCGTGACATGAGTTTGATACTTCTACACTGCCTATTATTGTGGCTGTTTCATCTTTTCTTGAAGAATGGCATTAGTATGCTTATTTTACAGTCAACTGGGATACTCTTTTCTGTCCATTCTGGTCTGATTACTCTCAGGAGCCATTTCTCCCCTAGCTCACCTAACACCTTGATCACATCTACTGTGACTTCATCTGAGCCTGCTGCTCCCTGACATCATTTCCCTTAGTGCTGTCTTACCTCTCCTGGGATTGGCTTCTCTTCTTGTTTCAATGTAGACTGTGTCTGGGGCAATACAGCTTCTGTTTTTTTTTTTCATTCAGAAACTCCTGGAAGTACTCTTTCCATCTACCATGTACTTCCTGTGGGCTGGTGATCAGGTTGTTGCTGGCATCCCTTTGACTGTCTTCTTTATTTTTCTATCTTTGCCTTCCTTACAGTCTGATATAGTTCATTTGTGTCATCCAAAAAAAGCTATCTATGTACTAAGTAAAAAGAGCTCCCTATTGTAATTCTGAGTTTTGTAAATGCAAGCCCTGGAATTATGATAAAAATGTACAAAAATGCAAGAGAAAAACAAACGCTGATCATTGATATTCCCCTTTAAAGTTGTTTTTTGCAGGGAAGCTTCCCCCCAATACTGGGAGGGGGGGCAAGTACCCCTCCTAAACTTGTATATATACCAACTCCAAGATTGCCATATCTCAGAGAAAAGGGAATTCTCTGAGACACAGTAATGTTGGACTTAATATACATGCATTTCCATTTTTGCTTGATTCATCTCACTGTTCTGTGACTCACTGTAAGAAATCTAGGAAAATCAAATGGTTAATAGAAAAAACACCTACTACATAAATAAACAGATAGGTAGATAGGTAGATACATAGATAGATAGATAGATAGATAGGTAGATAGGTAGATAGATAGGTAGATAGATAGCACCACTCATTATTTACCTGCATGCTTCAAAGCTTGAGATTAGAGCTAGTCAATTCTTAATGATTTAAATCCTTAAGTATTTCTGAAAAACAAGTCAGTGCACACAAACCATTTTGCAACGTTCATATAAGAGCATTGTGTCCTGGGTACTAGGTTAGTTTGGCTGTTTTTCCTTTATCTGTAACATGCCATGTTCAAGACTTCACTTTGAAGAACCATGTTCCAGGACCTGCTATCTTCAGCTCCCCTGACAGACTTGTGAGGGATCTAGGTGTTAGTCTGGCTACAGAAAAAGAGTTCACTTAATCCATAACATACTAGTTTATTGCTTTTGCTAATTGGTTTAGGCCTGCTGAGGTAAAGGTCCGTTTACAGGTGAAAAAACTTAAATGGTATAAATGTATAGATGTTTTCCTGATGCAGCCAGTTAACTGGAACAGCATTTGTTTTAGGTATATGAGAAAAGTAAATTCTCCAAAGGACTTCTTTGTGGACAAGAACTCATGCAAACTGTCCTTGCCAGCATCTGATGACCAGACTAGAATCATGGACTCCAAAGTTCAAACACAGCACCATGTATCATGGAACCACCATGGAATTCTACTAATTTGTGTGGCCCTCTCTAACAGTGATAGTATCTTGGAAAAATACTTGCATGTGATATGTGTTTTCTTCCAGGTTTTCTACATATCTTCGGTGTAGCAAAAGATGCCTTTCAGTCAGGACTCTCCATGGCATCACTTATGTCTACAACATAATAAATTACAGAGGAGCATTTGTTGGACAGTTGTCAATAGGTTAGCTTTGTAGTTTAAATAGGATAAGCACATTGTTGCATTTTACAGAACTGAATGGACTACATGTCATTTGTTGCAATCCTACCCTGACACAACCTATTGTGAAGGAACAGGAACATTTATTTGATGCATATGTCTTGTGTTTCACTTGCAGAGCAGTTAATGCAGATACAATCTTATAAGTCTCAGGTAACAAATACTCATCACTTTTAGTCTCCTATATTACCTAGGCTGCACCTATATGCTCTCATCATACCTCTCAGCTGTCCAAATTTTCAAAGAATGTCCACATTTATGCCTCAAAAATTTGGTCTGTTCCTCATAAAATTGTTGTTTTTCTGGCAAATCACTGGGATGATCTGAGAAATGAAATTAAGACTTCATATCCTTAGAAAATGCATTTTAATACAAACCCTGTTATTCTAGCAACTTTCTAATTTTATTGGAGGAATATTTAAAACCTGTCCCTATTTTTGTGTCTTTTTACCCCCATTGTATTAGGCTTTCTTGGGCTAAGAGGTTGAGAAGTATGGCTCACATGCATGAAATGTATATGTACCTAGTACATCAGTTATGTATTTTTTGCCAAGGTCAGTCCAAAAATAACTGAAAAGGAAAACCATGCCTTGCCTGCTGTAGCTATAAAAATAGATTTTGAAGCTCTAATATAAATGTTATGCTAATTCTTGTAAAGCAGCCTCCTGCCAGGTTTTTATGACTAGCAGTATGCAAGGAGTCAGCATTTAACTCCTGTGCTGCATCAGATAGTTCATACAATAACTTACTTATTAAAACATTATTTTACCAGCTGTATTTCTTCATCTCTTCCTAGATCTTTTCCTTTGTTTTCTTATAATTTGAAACTTCTGCTTAGGTCACAGAGGGTAGTGTACTTCTCCCTCACATTCATTTAAGCTGAATTAATTTTATTACACATATTTTGCAATGTTAATTGGGTACACTTGTGGGAAACAGACATATGCAGAAGTTACTAACTGAGAAGCTATTCCCATCAGTGCCTTTGGCCTTGGGCATTGTTGTTGTTGAAACAATAACAGAAGTGGTCTGTTTGTGACATTTCAGCACTCAGTAACATCCCCACTACCAATGGGTGAGCAAGTGGTGAAACTAAAAGACCCTTACAAACTATTCTTCTGTAGGTATGTAGGTGTAATACTAGGCTTAAGACTACTACATGAAGCCTGGAAACCTCTTCCATCCTTATTTTAAAGTTGTTGTCACCCATAACTAAATCAAGTTTATTCTTAAAAGCTGCAGTATTATAATTTGCCTTTATATGAAGTAGCAGTTTGTTCCATAATCTTGCAAGCCATTTAGTCAGATATCCATCTGTAGTCACAATATTATTTGCATTAATTTACAATGTTAGATTATTTCCTGGCATTTACTAACTGAAATGCAAATTTGTGAAATGAACAGTAATTCAAAAGCCTCATTTTTGTTTGCATTTTTTTCTGAGAAATTTTGCATTGCTCAGGCATCAGACAAAATAACATCAGTAGAGTCCCTCAAAGTTGTGCCCTGGGGCCACTCCTTTTTCTTTATTTTTTTTTTTACTTCTGTGTCACAACTGACTAGTGTTTGTTTCAGCAAATATGCAGATGACTGCAAACCTGAGAGCATCATCCTTATCCTTGCTGACACCACCTCCCTTTAAGGAGCACTTAACACTACACATGAAAGGTGCAGTACAAATAACTGACATCACTGTCAAAAATGTAAACATTCTGACATTTGGCACCACCAGCAGCTTTATACACTATTGATGGATAACAAATAAAAGTTAGCAAACAGTAAAATGCCTTGGAGTCCCTAGAGATAATAGGTAGCGTTAAACCACTTGGAGCTGCTAACCTGATCTTCATCGTGGGCAAGAACCAAACCAGAGACAGTAGCATAGTTAGGGTGGGGTGAGTGGGGCAACTGCCCCAGGTGCAAAGAGCTCAGGGAGCGCAATCAGCTTGCATTTTCAGTCTAACCTGAGAGCTATAATGCTCCATGTGTGGTCTAAATTGTAGCAACTGCTTGATACATTGTAGCAAGCAGTTTGCTACAGTTTAAAAGTAAAAATAAAGTTATTTTTGTTTTAATTAAAACCTGAAAGCTGTGTGCAGGCAGGGTATAAACTGTAGCAAATGTTTGCTACATTTGTAGCAAGTAGTTTGCTAAAGTTTAAAAAGAAGATTTTTTTTTTAAAACTATAACAGAAGTGCTGTAGTGCTCCATGCAGGCATGGTATAAATTGTAGCAACTGTTTTCTACAAATGTAGCAAGCAGTTTGCAACAGTTTAAAATACAGATTTTTTTTTAACTAAAATAGATGTGCTGTAGCTCTCCATGCAGGCATGGTATATACTGTAGCAACTGGTTGCTACATTTGTAGCAAACAGGTTGCTACAGATTAAAAGAAATTATATTGCGGGAAGGTTGGGGACAGGACAAATAAATGGGACCTGAATGGCTGGGGCAGGGGTGTTGTGTGTTATGCCTCTAGCCATCTGGTTGGTGTGCCAGTAGAAGGAATGTTTTTTTTTTTGCTCTTCAATGGAAGAGCTGGGGGGGGGGTTGTAGCGCTAACTGTATTAAGCCGATTGCTTACAATGTATTGATCAGTTTATTACAATAAAGTGTTTTGATGGGCAGGGGTGGGGAGGGGCTCTGTTTCGCAACACTGGCCACCCAGGTAGCTGGTTGAACCAGCTATGCTTCTGGTCTGAGAAGTGATTGTCCTCCTTTTAACAACTCTTCTTAGACCAATTACAGAATACTGTCACCTGTCACGTAACTTACCATCTTGTACAGTTGGAGAAGGTGCAAAGATTTCTCACAAAGAGAAATGAAGGGTTTTAAGGATTGCCTTATAGTGAAGGCCTACAGTAGTTATCTCTTCCCTGTCTTCTTATCACCTTCTTAGGGGAGACCTGTATCTGACATATAGAGAATTAATGGACTCCTTACTATTTGAAACCCTGGTGATCTGAGCAGAAGAGAACTCTCAGTCTCAATTAAAGTTTATATCAACCATACCATGAAATGTGAAGACTTTATATCTCAGAAACTTCTACCCAATTGGAATAAACTCTCCCTTTCAGTTAAACTCAGAAACGAGAAGGAACTGCATGAGTACCTGGGCACCTGCCAATTTCAACACATGATCCAGGGCATCAAGTGCTCCTTGAGGTTATTCACCACAGTTCAGCAGACTATTGACGCTTCCAGTCTACCCTTTTTAAGATGTGTCAGGAGATGTTTTTACAATACTGGCTTATTGCTGATTACATACTGATGACTCTTTAATGAATAGTGTAGCATTTTTACACACCCACCACTCTGAAGTTGCATGCAAATTTGTGAAATGTATGCCACGGTGGTGCAGCGGTAGCATTGTCACCTTACAACAAGAGTTTCTCCCGTTCAATTCTCGGCTGGAGTGCCTTCTGTGTGGAGTCTGCATGTCCTCCCTGTGGTCGAGTGACGTTCGAAAGACATGCGTGAATGGGCATGCCTTCGTTGAAGGTTGGGCGTTGAGCTGGCACCACGGCACTGGAAAAATCTACTGCCAATCATTAGTGGACCGGAGTTCCCCTGTGGCGACCCCTAACCAGGAAAAGCCAAAAGAAGAACATTCTGTACTTATAAATGTATGTTTATGAGTAAAAAACGTTTTGATTGTCTAAATTAAAATTATGGAAAAATGTAAAAGATTGGATCATGTTGCAATATATTATGTGCACATGAAAATGAACATATATATTGTTTTTGCAGTGAGAAAACCCCACAAATTTTAACTTGAAGTATAACAAAACAATATGAAATATGGTCTGCTAATTTTGGTAGGGACCAAAAATCAGTGTGCAGATGTAGTCAAAAGGACCAGATATTCAACCACATGGAAATAATAAACAACTGCAATTTATTATAGCTAGTTAAGCACTTTCATCTTTAGCACAATGGACTTCATTAGAACTAGTTACTAAGACAGTCAACTTCAAATTTATATTTGTCCATCCTGGCCATATCATCATGATCATCCAATGACACTTGTACATTAATTAACCATGGAAACGTTAATTAAAACAGGAGAATATCATTAAGTCTTATATTAAGAATATATTTAAAGGAATATATTAAAAATTGTATAAAATATCATTGATGGGAAATATGTAAGATCTATACCCTCATATGTATTTAAGAACATACTTAAAATATCTTTTAAAACCATTATAAATAACAATATCAGATCTACAGTTTGACAGTACGAAACTTTAAAACACTGCTTAATGAAATTGTATTGTTTAAACCTGGATGTGTACCTGCATTGAGGCGAAGTTGGCACCAAAGTTCCTTGTACTCTAATTTTAATTACCAGGGACCCCTTCTGGAGTTAATGGGAGCTTTTTCGAGCACAAAAAATAAAACAATTATTTATCTGCCCATACTGATTTATGTTTATATAATGTGTTCTTATCATTGTGCTTGGTTATATTGTAATTGTGCTCATACATTATTTTTTCAAGGTATGCTCAGTTTTACCTATATAATAGAAGTGACAGTAATCACAGTATGCAATGTGCGTTTATATCACGTTATCAAAAGATGAAAATAGCGAACGCTATTTCATCGGCCCCAAAACATCTAAACATGAAAATATTGAATATTCAGAACTGCAAATTTTTTTCCCATGGAAAAAATTTGCTGCTCCAAAACACATACACATAACACAAGGACATCAAACAAACAGCAGCCACACACATACACTTAAATTCATACATGTAATGCTACAGTAAACTAAACATACATTACTATCTACCCACTTCCCTTAACCTAAACCCTAACCCTAAGGTCTGTCACTATCACACACTCACCTAACCCGCACCCTAACTCACTTAAACCACCCCTAACCCTAACGTACAAACAATCGCATAGTTACCTGAACCCAACCCGTAACTTTCCACCACAGCGCTAAGAATAGCGAAGCCACAGAAACGGACAACCAGATTCTTTCCTGAGGAAAAAATTCTCTATTCTGCAACTTTGCTATTCTTAGCGTTCACTGAATAGTGTTCAGTATCAGAACATTCGAAGTTTTAATACTTCGATGTTCTGATATAGACCCTGCAAAGTATGCATCCCAGTAACATTACAGTCACAAGAAAAATCCAAATAAAAGGTATCATGAAATGTTTTTAATCTTAAAGACTGTATATATTTTATACGTATATAGTCGCATTGAGAGCAGGTACCACATCTTAAAAGCTTGAATGGGGGAATAACAACACATTATTGGCTTATAGAAATACGACACATAAATGGTCGAGGAGATGTGGTACCTGCTCCCAATGTAATTATATACACGAAGGACAGTTTTTAAGCCCAGGCAGTCTATTCTGGATCAGTTTAGTAAGGTGAAAGTTTTATTGGCCATCTTTCACAGTCTTCTTAAAGAGGAACCAGACCACCCTCATTTTTTTGATTATATAATTTTATGGAATTCTTTAACCAGAAAAAAAAAAAACAGGAAACAAGTTACAATACCATAAAAAAACAACAACACAGAACCATTTGGCACTCTGTACAGTTCTCTGATGAGGAGGTGTTCCCCTCAACTTTAAGTTGAGGAGTAAAAAAAAGGTCTTCACTTGAGAGAAAAAAAAAAAAAGAAAAGAAAAAGCTCTTTATTTGTTCTACTTGAGACTGTAGCATGCTGCTTGCTATAAATGTAATACTCAGCTAACTACAATAAAACTATTACATTTTATGCACTTCAGTACTTTAGCTATGTCTGCAAGCCACAGCACCTATAGGCTGTGCCCCATGACAGCTTAAAAAACAAAGAAAAGCTCCTCTGTTGAAACTGTAGAAAGCTGCAACAAATTTAACAAGCATCTTGCTACAGTTAAACTACCATACACTGAGAGCTTCAGTACTTCAGCCATGACTGTAAATCAAATGTCTCAACTGTTCTTTTTTTCTTTACATAAAGTCCCTGATTTTGTCTCATATTTTTGATGTGTTCCTCATGAGAATTTTGATTGTCAGAAAAATTGCTAAGGATTACAGTCAGTCAATAATGATAGACTCTAGAGTTTCATACTTCATTTTGTTCAGAAAATGTATGTTGATGCAAAACCTGCTATTCTATTCATTTTTAAGTGAATCAGAATACTTCAAAAGTGACCCTGATTTTGGATGTTTATCCTCTCAGTATTTTTGGCGTTATCCAAAATTCTTGAACAAAGATGTTGAGAGGTATGCTGCAATAGTGGAATTTGCATTCTTAAATGAATGCCACTACTTTACACTGGTGCCATTGGCACCTGCTGGATTGTGCCCCTTGACAGCTTGCACCTGGGGCAGCTGTTTCCTTTACTCCAAGCCACAGTAGTCATGGATTTGCTCTAATAAACAAAAATAATAATTATAATAACAAAAACAATGCTTAAACTGAAGTTCAGGTTGAGTTTGGATGATTCCTTTTGTTTATTTTATTGACAATACAGTTCCTTAGTCTGTAAAGGTAAACCCAAAGAAGGAAAACATTAAGTTCTAGTATGGACATTAAAGTTTTGTTGCACCTTCCCCTTTCAATGATTGTAAGATTCTTCTTCTTCTTTATGACATGAAGCAGTGTTTGAAAAAGCTAACATATGGAGCCGATGCCTTGTTTTGCTCCTTTTTTGACTTCTTATATTATAGATTTGAGTGGCAGTAAAGGGTTTGGCCGAGTGAGTGGAGGGGGTGTCTAGCCTGAGGATGTTGAAGAACAAAGAAACAAGAAGATTTGACCTGGCCTGTACTGGAAGCTACATAACCTTTGAAAGAGTAAGGCAGTGGTGTTCATTCCATGGTGAGTTACATATAAATCTACATATCTTAGTGGGGAAGGCCCTACTTTAATTCCATCCCACCAATCCATTCGTACTTATTTTATACTTGGAAGATATTTCTACTTTTCTTGTATGTTTCAGTTTTGCTTTTTCATATTTATTCTTCTATTTGTAATGTACCGTTTCCATTGTTGCATACCATGTCCTCTCTTATATGTATAATAGAAGTAACGGGAGTGTGGCTAGACCTGGATCTATCTTTTTGTAGATACCTCTTAAGTGGTGTAACTGTGATTGCATCATTATTACCAAATCACTCCAACCTTTATGTTGTAAACTTCTGGAAAAGGGCAAACTGTAGCTCTTCATTATGAAAATTCCTTCATACATCTACCTGGATCTGTTCCTCCATTTTTTCCAGCACCACAGTTCCTGTTTAAGCATGACTGTGATGATGTGAAGTATTGCCAGCTATGCCAGGAGAAGTAGTGCAGTGGATGTGTAACATATGCCAGCATAGCTAGCTGAAATTTTGTAAAGAATTATATGTCATTTGTATATCAAACTGATTTGTACAGATGCTTGTGTTGAAAAATGTATTTGTAAATCTGCTTGTATTAAAAATTTACCAACAGTAGGTCCTGATGGACAGAAATGAAATACTCCTGTATTTCAGACTGTATTGTAACTGCTGAAATAAATAAATATATTGTAACAAAGGATGCTTGCTGTTTGCATACAGGGATGCACCCTAGGAATCCACAGGTTTTTCACCCTTTGAGTTGTTGTATGGGCATAGGGTGAAGGAGCCTTTAGATTTGATTTGTGATGAGTCGGAGGGTGAGTGTGAATCCCACAAGCAGTCTGTTGTGGCATATGTCCTTAACCTCAGGACAAAGCTTATGAAGCTTATGGGCTTGGCCGATGAGAACTTGGCAGGATGCCAACAGCAGAAAAAGGTCTGATATGCCAGAAATGCTTAAGCCCAAGTGTATGCTGTGGGATAGCAGATTATGGTGCTCATTCCTCTCAGACACTGTAAGCTACAGACAATTTGGGAGGGACCCTTTGAAGTGGTAAGGAAGGTCAGTGATGTTAACTACATGGTAAACCTGCCAGGTATGCGGCAGGGGCACAAACTGTACCATGTTAACATGCTGAAGCCTTACCATGATAGGGAAGCCCTTTGTGCTAAATATTTGTAGTAAGTGGGAGGCGGAGTCTAAGTGGGATCTGGTGACTGATTTCCTCGGTGAGGCTCAGACTGACACCTCAGTGGAAGGGGTAGTAATGTCCCAGCAGCTATCCCCTACCCAGCTTCGAGAAATCTGAGCAGAGTTTGGAGACATGCTCATGGAGAAATGTAGTACCAGGAGGGAGGCCAGCAATGCTAATACAGATGAGATCTTAAGACAGGGTATGGGTTAATGTGTTCCCACACAGGCTCCTATCCCTCAAGTCATGTTTCTCAAGGGTCACTTGAAAAACTAGCTTGAGTCTTTAAAGGGGGGGGGGAAGAGATGTGATGATGTGAGGTATTGCCAGCTATGCCAGGAGAAGTAGTGGATATGTAACATATGCCAGCATAGCTAGCTGGAGTTTTGTAAAGAATGATGTCATTTGTATATCAAACTGATGCTTGTGTTGAAAAATGTATTTGTAAAGCTGCTTGTGTTAAAACTGTACCAACAGTGGGTCCTGCTGGACAGAAAAGTAATGCACTTGTGTGTTAGACTGTATTGTAACTGTTGAAATAAATATATTGTAACAAAGGATACTGGAAGAGAAGAGGTTAATCTCAGTTCATCTAATTTTGAAAAATAGTCTGAAATTAAATTACCTGGTTTAGGCCTTAAGGATTGTATCTTACAGTTTTGATTGCAGGTAGAGACAAAATGTCTGTGAAAATCGGGACTAGGAATACTACTGTTTTGTTCTTAGGGGTGAATTAATTGCTATGTTGGAAGCGTGGAAGTTTTGAAATAGTTTTATAGCTTCCAGATGCTATAACACATCTTAACAAAGCTTTATGTATGTGAATTATGACACACGTGCTAGATTCTGGTTCATTTGCTTGTAAAGGGGGTAGTGTGGGAACCAGAAGTCAGATGACCAGATGTGTGTGATATCATTCTGTAAGCCAGAACTGAAATGATGTTTTAATAGTAGATGAGGCAGAAGTCTGAAGGCAGTCTGTTTGTGAAACCTGACAAAGAAGGACCACTCATCCACTTCACCTTGCCTTGCTTTACTAAGTAACCAGGGAATGGTAATTCTTTAGATCAGTCAGGAAAATATAGTGAGATTAGTTAAGTACTGTTTTTCTTGTCTGTGTGTAGCTATCCATCAGTTGAATTGCTAAAGCCCTTTCCATGCTTTTTGTTCTAATACCTGCCTTGATGACAGGGTTCTCAGGGGTTATGCATTTCTTTGATGATTTATCTGATTTTTGCATGGTCCTGAGTCTAGTTTGTCTTTTGGGGCATCTTTGTTTTTGAAGGTGTGTCATTATTGCCTCCTCTGATCTCTGCAGCAGATGAGTTTTGGAGCAGCTAAGATAATATAGATATCTTATTTAGTAGTTTACCAGCACTTTTGTAGACTGCAGCTCTTTTATTGTGCACTGTTTTCCACTCCATCTCTTTTTCTGATGTCTGCTCTTCTAGTATAAGAGATTTTTACTGCGTTCTTCTCCTTTGCAGTTGGTCAATATATTTTGTAGCTTCTTGTTCTGATTTTGTCACATTTCTGATATCTTTCTCCACATAATAATCATAGCTTCTTAAATTTTAGCAATAAGCCACTAATGGGTGCTGGTATCACAAGATTGATCTATGGCTGGTGTGGTTTTATCATGAGGCCTGAGCAGTTAAACAAAGCCAACCATGGATAGGTTCTGTGATACCCACATAGAGGAGGGGTTATTGTTAATATACAATGATACTATTTAAGAAAGAAATTGCTTTCCTTTCTTAAATAATTTCATTGTATACTAAGAATTAAGTGCTCTTCCTCCTTCTGTGCTCCATACTGATGTACTGAGCATGCGTTTGGCATCTTCGTCTGTGTGCTTACAGAGTACATCAGTGCAGTGTAAGAAAAGCAAGTGGGAAGTTGATTTTTCTTTCTCTTTTTTAATAAACATTGCAGCTTACATGGTAGCTGCTTTTTAAATACCATATAAAAGCAATGATAACAGCAGTACAATAGGCAGAATGCATCCCATTTAAGTAAAATAATAAGTAAATAAAAAAATAATAGAACAGCAGAGTCTGGTGTTGCCCCATTTTATGTGCATTTTATGAACTGTGCATTTCTGTAGTGTACCAAGTATGAAACTCTAAAGTCTGATATTATTGACTAACAAAAATGGTTAGTAATTTACAAGAATCAGGGCAAAAAAATAAGAGAAAATTTAAGGTTATTTGAGAGGCGTGCATGCTGACAGTATGATGGATGGTATTGCTGGTAATTATTAGTCTCAACTGTCCAGACCTTTGCAGAGTGTTTCTGATGTTCCTCATATTTTTATCCTATCACACATAACATGGTTTATTGCTTAACTAATGCATATTCTAATAGGAAGCTGTCCACTTAAGAAAATTTTAGCAGCCAGACTTCTTTTTATTGGAATATGCTTGATTTACAGAGGATGTGCTGATTGGATGTCCAGTCAGCTTGTACTCTTTTGAATACTAATCACTATCCATTGTATAATAATTTTGCTTCCATCTTCATTTATTTTAACTGATAATCTGTATTTCTTCATTATTTGTCTCATCCTGTATAAAGCCTTTGAATCAGCAGCTACAAATTTCAATTGGTATTTTCCAAAAGAAACAGCTGAATGATGTTTGCTGTTTTGTGTTGAGTTGATCTGACATTATCCATGTCACTAATTTTCACTTCTGAGCCATAGGATCCGACATTGGATCTGAGCTGTAAACTTCTGAGACAGATCCTAGGCTCGAGCTCCTCCCACTCCCATAATCTCTTGTCGCCCTCTAAACCCTCAGATCTCTTTGCCGCTTCACTGCTACAGATGTGATTTCTCTGGCTCAAGTCCTTCTGTGGGATAAGTGCTTATTTTCACATTTCATTTTGGTCTTTATAGCTTTTAAACTTACTTATTGTATCTTTAAAGTTCTGTGTTTATAGTTTTTTTGTAACCTCTTACCCTCTCCTCCCTTTCTAACTATTGTCTTACTGTCATCCTTTTTGGCGCCATTTTCTTAACCTAAGCTGAGATTCATTTCTTGTTCATACTTTTGAATTTTAATTGTATTGGTTGTTGCTGTGGGCTTCTTGCTGGTTTTTGACTATGGTTTGGCCTCTGGTTAATGGTTCAGTTGCAGTTGGCTTTGGTGTTTGGTCTGCTGTTCAGTCTTGTCTGACAAGCCAGCAGGGTTTAAGAGGTGCTCCTAAGTGTGGTCGGAAGATGCCCATTTCTGACATGCATGAGGAGTGCCTCTATTGTTTGGGCACTGACCATCTGGAGGGTGAATGTGGCATTTGCACTGCATTCAACCCCAAGGCCTTGATCGAGTGCTGCAATGAGTTACTTTTGAAAGGAATGGCTCAGGAGGTCCATTGGTCCACCAGTCTCTGACCAAGCTGGATCCCTCTGACCACAAGAGAAGGGCTGCCTCTGTCTCTGAGTCCTCTTCCTCTAAGAAGCCTAGGCTGTCAGATCCTAGGTCCTCAAATCTGGCTCCAGCCTCTGCGCTGTCAGATCCAAGGACCTCGGATCTGAGATCCCAAGAGTCTTCTCTTGGATCCAAGGCCTCTGATTTGATACCTTTGGATCTGAAGTCCTAGGAGTCTACTTCCAGATCTGGATTAAGGCCTTCAAATCAGGCCCAGACTATACTTGCCACAGATACAATCTCCTCCGATCAAAGACGTTTGATTTCTAAACACTTGAATCCTCAGTTGCCCTTGAATCTGAAGCAGATGGATCTGAGACCCATGTCAGATCCCACCTTGATTGGGAACTCTCCATTGAGTTCTGGCCCAGAGCAGTGTCTTACAGCTCCTGGGTGCAGAAGACATTCTTCTGAGAGGTACAGGAGGTCCTCAGGGTCTAGACATGTGTTCCCAGCTAGGTCATCAGCCTCTTCTAGGTCCTCCAGGTGCTTGCTCCATCCGACATGGACAGGATAATGAGGTCTTTTCTCAAGGGTCAAATTGAGTTGGAGCTTCTTGCATCCCCTGCCCATCCAGCCAGGGGTCCTTCCCTTGTCCCTACACTTCAATCTCCTCATCTGACCCAAGGTGGTTTTGGACTCCCAGGGCCTGGTGCATGGTGAAAAGGCCATGGGTAATCCTAGAGCCCACTTTATCTCTACCTCATCTGAGTCCCTGACCAGCTCTGCTCTTCCTCCCTCAGAGCAAACTGGGTCCTAGACCTGAGCAGTTTTTTTTGACTGATCTCTGCCCCTTGGTGCTTCATCTCTTGAAAGTTCCAGAGCAGTATTATCTGCGGGTCTTGAGGTGGTGGCATGCTCTGCTCCCTCTTCTCAGGTGGGCTTGTCTGCAGGGGATGGGGAGGGGCATTATCCACCCCTTCGGCCTTCTGGGTAGTAGACAGGACCTTCTCCACTGCTATAATTGCTTCACCTGCTCTCCATGGCCCTTCCCAGCCCCCTCATCTCTGAGATGTGAGATTCTCATCCTGCTCCTGGTCAGCCCTCTTGAACCAGCCTTCAAGGGGGAGTTACCCCACTTAGGGTTCTCCATTCTTCCGAGTCCTCCCCTGAGTCCCCCTCAGAGGATGCGCTCCAAAAGAGGACATGTAATAGGGGGGGGCACCTAGACTCTCTGATGGAGTCTTTCACTGAAGATACAGACCTGGATGAAGAGGATGGGTCCCCCAGATCTCCACCTGAAGATGTCTCCTTTGGAGACATCCTAGAGATCCTCAAATTGAAGGGCAGATGATCCTCCCAACCCACATCCTCCGAGGAGTCCATATTCCTGAAGGTGTTTGGGACCATCTAGAGCCTGGGTCCCCCCCCCGCTGATGAACTAATAGACCTTATCACCAGCAGGGCATGGAAGGAGGCCGATATTGTGGAGCCAGTGCCCAAATGAGTGGACACATTTTTAAGTTCACCAATGAATAGGCAGTTTTGGTCGAAAGGGGTGCCAAATAATGCTATCATGGTAGTGGCTACCTCTAAAGAGGAGTTGGCAGAGCAGAGTACATCTGTCCGTCCCCCAATCGAGAATCCTGGGCAATCGACAGACATGGAAAGCGGGTTTTCACCTCAGCTACATTTGGTCTGTTGGCGCTTAATTACTTGGCACACTTCACTCTCCTCCAGCGGGATTTAGTTAAGGAACTCACCACTTCCCTTTCTGAGTTGATGCCTGCTGAGGACTTAAACAAAGTGTCTCCCAAGCTATCCACTCTTGCATCCCTTGCTAATTCATTGATGAGGTTGATTTCCCATGCTGCAGAAGGCACCTCCTGAGCGGCCTGCACATGCATTGCTATTCGGCATTTCACCTGGCTGCACCTATGTGGGTTCGTGGAATACTTTAAAGCGTCCTTCACCAATGCCCCCTTTGATGGATCAACTTTCTTTGGTCCATCAGCCAAAGACACACTGATCCACATTGAGTAAGAACAGAAGACCTTGTCGGCTGTGGAAATCAATTTTTTTACCCCTCAGTGGTCCTTTTCTAAGACACAATGAGAGATCAAGAAATTGTGGTTCTGAAAGTCACAGTCTTCTTTTCAGGAGTCTTAAGATGAACCCTCTCCTAGAGTTTGTGGAGAGGGTTCAATGGTAGATGCTGCCCTAGAGGCAGAGGGGGTCCACAAAATCAAGGCTCCAGGGAATTCTTCTCTGAAAAGCCCTTCCAGCACTCCTGATGCATTGCCCAAATGTCTTGACCTGGAGGTGGTCAGGGATCATTTGTTTCTGCACCCTTTGGCCTGGAGAGATATCACAAGAGATTGGTGGGTGCTAAGCATTATTTCCAGGGGCTATTTTAATCCCTTTTCCCACCCCCCCTCCAGTCAGTAAACTTCTGCCCTATGCGCCACCCTGTCAGAGGTAGTTAGCTCAGCAAGAAGTGCTCAAGCTTCTTCAGAAGAGAGCCATCCAAGTGGTCCCACCAGGACAACGAGGATCCAGAACTTACTCTTACTTTTTTTGGTGCCAAAGAAAATGGGGGACCTATGTCCAATTCTGGACTTAAGTGCGTTAAATCTCTCCATCAAGAAGTTGAAGTTCTGGATGGTCAGTGTACAGTCTGTCATGCCCCTTCTGCACAAGGAAGAGTGGATGTGCTCTATGGATCTCCAGGATGCATACTACCATATAAAGATAGACAGGTGCTCCCAAAGATATCCCTGCTTTTGCATAGGGGCCAGTCATTACTTGTTCAGGACCCTGCCCTTTAATCTCACAACAACCCGCCTGGGTGTTTATTAAGTGCATGGCAGTGATGGCAGCTCACCTGAGACTGCAGGGATTCCAGGTGTTTCCTTACCTCAATGATTGGCTCCTCACAGCTCCCACAAAGCATCGACTGGTCGCAGCCACTCATTACCTTCTTTGCCTGTTCAACCAATGAATCTACCCAAGTGGAATCTGACTCTGACCCAGAACTTGGAGTTTATTGGCATCCAGCTAGACACTGTGTTAGAGAGTGCAGCGTTACCTCCCAGGCATGTACAACTAAACAGATCCCATGTTCAGTGCCCCCTAGATCTATCTTGTTCTCAGGTCCACTTCATTCTCAGGGCCTTGGGTTCCATGGCGGTGGCAATCTATCTGGTGCCATTAGCCAGGTTTTATATGATGGTTCTATGGTGGACTGTAGTGGTTCAATGGTCTTCTCTGTCTCACCCAATGACAGCTTCCATCCGACTCACTCCAGTGTGCAAGTGTCATCTTCTTTGGTGGATTCAGTCTCCTGATCTCCTTGTTGGCAGACTCTTTTCTCCTCCTCCTCCTCCTGGTGCCACTGTGACCATGGATGCTTCCCTGCTGGGGTGGGGGGGCATTGCTAGTGAAAGACTGTCCAAGGTACGTGGTCCCCTGCAAAGACCAAACTGCACATAAACATACTAGAGATGAGGGCAGTTCTTCTCACATTGCAAGCCTTTCCGTACTGCCTTCCTCTGGGTACAGTTGCAGTGCACACAGACAACATGGTGGTTGTGTGGTACATCAACAAACAAGGGGGCACATGTTCTTACCTGCTTTGTCACAAGGCCATGAGAGTGTGGGAATAGGCAATGTCCTCAGGGCACTTTCTCCTTGTAATGCACATTCCTGGGAAGACCAAGGTGCTAGCAGACAAGCTCAGTAAAGCTATCTTGAGTCCTCACAAGTGGTCCCCAAATCCCTCAGTTGTGAGAGAGATCTTCCTTCACTGGGGTCAACCGAGTTGTGATCTGTTTTCTTCCTCTCTCAATCACAAATGCAGCAAGTACTTCACCCTGATCCACCAGCTGGGGAGTCCCCTCAGGTATGCTGTAGTTCATGATTGGCCTCTGAGCCTCCTTTACGCTTACCTCCCAATGCCTCTCATTCCCAGAGTGCTTCAGAAAGCTCCTTGCCTCAAGGCTCTCTTGATCATCATTGCCCCCTTCTGGCCTCGCAGGTGTGGTTCCCCCTCCTCAGGTGTCATCTGAAGTACCCCCCTTGGGTACTAGATCCCCTTCTGAATCTGATGTTTCACCCCTGTTATTTTCCAATCCCAAACCTTCAGACTCTTCACGTGATTGCATGGTTGTCCACTTCCTGTAATCCTAACCCAGTCCAGGTTTGCCTCTCCAGTCAGAGACATCATTCTGGTCTCTCAGAAGGCCTCCACCACAAAGGTCTATTGTAGTAAATGGAAAAGATTTTCTATCTGGTCCAGTCAGCAGAATTTGGATCCCTTTTCAGCTCCCATTCCAGACATCTTATTATTCTTGTCTTCTGTCTTTCAGGATGGAGCCAGTTTCTCCACTATTAAGCTGCAGCTAGTGGCCATCTCTAATTTTCATGTTTGCGAGGAACCTACTTTTTCTTCTTGCCTTTGTAAGGCCTTTTTGAAAGGTGTCTTCCTGCTATGGCCCCCTATCAAAGATCCCTCTCCTCCTTGGGACCTTTCCTTTGTGCTGCAATCTCTTACTCAGTGTCCTTTCGAGCCTACTGCAACTTGCAACATTAAGTTTTTGTCTTGGAAGACCACCTTTATGGTGGCTATAACATCAGCAAGATGAGTTTCTGAATTGAATGATCTCTCAATCAAGCCTCCATACATGATTTTACATAGAGACAAAGTGGTTCTCAGGAGTAATCCCTCTTTCATGCCCAAGGTAGCCAATGGAGCAAATTTGAATCAAACCATTCAATTGCTAGTTTTCTTTCCCAACCATTCCAATAAAGGAAAGTATATGCTGCACATGCTTGATGTACATAGACAAATAAGATTCTGTTTAGACAGGATAAAGAGCTTTCACAAATCTGATGAACTGTTTGTGGCCTTCTCTGTTAACAGACTAGGTCAGGCCCAATATATTTCTATGGTTTATTCTTCTAAGGGATTGCCTTTACCAGGACCTGTCAAAGCTTATTCCACTAGATCTGTGGCTATGTCAGCTGCCTATTTAGCCCAACATTCCATAGATGAGATTTGCCCTGCAGCCACCTGGTCTACTCCTTACACCTTTAGTACTCGTTACAAACTTGACCTAGTTTCCAAGGAACATGGCTTCCTTTGGATGCACAGTTCTTCGGCATGTCCTACCATGAGGCCACACAGGATTGTATGGTAGTTGTGGACTCTGACCCAGAAGTGAGGAATAGTGACATGGATAACATCAGATAAAGAGTTATGTACTTACAGTAATTTAGCATATGTGTTATCCTGTGTCACTATTCATCACAATCCCTCCCTTCTTCCCCCATCCTGTTGGATCTTGAGGAAGTAAAGCTGTCATACCTGGTGGTTCAGGTCTACTTTGTCTGTCTTCTAGCTCTGGGGCAAACTTGATCTGAGGGGTTAGAGGGCAGCAAGGGATTATGGGAGTGGGAAGAGCTCAAGCCTAGGATCTGTCTGAGAAGTTGCTGGCTCAGATCCAATGTCAGATCCTACAACCCAGAAGTGATTAATAGTGACACAGGAAAACACAAATGCTAAGTTATGGTAAGCACATAACTCTTTTTTTGTTCTATCTGAGGGTATTGCCATTAGCACATGTCTGGATTGCTTCCTACCATACCTGTGTACTAACCCCACTCTATGAATCCTTTGTGCTACCTCAGTTATCAACATTTCAAACAGTTTTCAAGTCCTTATCTGTATTTTTTTCCTGGTAATATAATTACCATCATATTTATTCTCCTTGACCTATCTTCCAAGTTATCAGTTTTCTGTTGATTCTCTAAGATGCAGTTCTTCAAATAGGCAACCTTCTTTCACTGTAATCCAACTTCCAGTTTCTCCATTCTGCCTGAAAACATTTTTTATTTGTAACTTCTGTGCTGCAAACTGTTTTTCCTCATGTTTTAAAAAGCAGTCTTGTAATGAGCCTTTGCCTCATTTACCACCATAGAAAGTCTCTCAAATAACTTCCTTATCTATACCTTTACCCTTGTCTTCTGAGGTGGTATCTTTGATTTTTTTTTTTTTTTTTTTTTAGTTAAAAGTATCTATGTCACTTGCTGAGTTATCTAGAATGAATTTTAGTTCCTTTGCAGTATAAATTCCTCAACGTTTTCCTCTGTCACCTGGGGACACTGAGCTTATGCTGCCACTATATTGCTGAGCATTCAACGACTGCCCAGACCCTCATCATTGTTGCAGAATTTTATGATTCCCTTTTGTACTCCTCAGGTACCTGTTCTTCTCCTAGGCCAAGGCAAACTCCAATAAAAAGTAGGTCCCTTGTAGACTGAAGAGAGCTTTAAGCCATCACAAGGCCTAGATACCCCAGCAATGCCACTAGTCACCCAAGTGGGTGGTATTGCCTGCCCAGTAGTTGCAGTCCTGCCATGTAGGACTGCTAAGGGGAGGTGGTTTTCCAGCTTTACTTCAGCTTAGAGCCCCATCACAAATGATTAGTGACTGATATGGCCACATCATATAGCTTTTAAGCCTTTTCCCAGAAATGGGTTCACTCAGAGGGTCTATATTAAATTAGCAAATGCTTAAAAAAGCAAACGCTGATTTATCAACCCCATGTAAGTGAAAACTTACAATCCCAAACACTTAGAACAGCAAATTTTTTCCTCAAAAAGAAAAAAAAAAACTTTGAAACATTACATAACATGGGGAGCTTTGCCCCCACACCCCTCGACATGGGGGGCTGTGTCCCTCACACCCCCCTACTTAAATATACCAACTCCGAGATCGCACTACAATGACGAAAATGGCAAAATAATGAAGCAATTTCTTTCTCTGCTGTTTCGTGCTTTCAAATTAGATCAAGACACATTCGAAAGAATGCGTCTTCGATCATATAATAGGGAACCCACTCAGAGACCAAGATCTTTTTGCAGGGCTCTTGGGAGATGCCCAGAAATCTACTGTACAAAGGAGCAGGAGATTTCCCACCTTTAGAACAAGGCCAGTGATTGTACTCCCACTTCTTCATGATTCTGAAGGAGACAGAATGCATGTGTCCTATCCTGGACCTGTGCACATCTGGTATATCAAGCTGTGTTATGGTAATGCTACAAGGGGCCATGCCTCTGCTGCTGCAAGAGGCCTATATAGCGTGATGTGACATTATTGATGCTTTTTGGCTTATTGTTTGGTATCCCCAGAAGAAATTTCTTCAGTTTACTGTTGGTGGCCACTGCTTGCAGTACAGAGTGATGTTGCTTGATCTTTTCTTTTCCTCAATGCTCAGAGGATTTACAAATGTATTGGCTATAGTGGCTGATAAGTTACAGACCTCCATCATTTTCCTGCCTTGATGGTTGTTTTTTTTTTTTTGTATCATCCTTGCTGAGAGACTCTTTTGTGGTGTCTGTGAAATAGCGGCTGCCATGGATGAAGTATCTGGGGCCTGCATAAACTGTGATCTGTAATACCATTGGAAGTGATTGCCACTTTCAGTATTGAACTAGACTTTCGCTATCAGCATCAGTGGTGCAACAAATAGCACACTTGCCTTTGATGCAGAAAGTGGTGGGTTCTATTCCCACACTAGGAAGATAGATTGCTGACACTGTAGTACCGTATAAGGTGGTTGCTGCACTCTTGAGTGTGCTGTCTTACAGATGTGATATTAAGCCAAGGCCTCTTGTGCTTGAGTTGGTGGTAGCTCAGATGGATGTAAAAGATCCAGTGGTACCTATAGAAAAGAGTAGGGGATCTTTATTTAAAAACATTATGTATTGAAAAAAAAAAAACATTATGTACAATACTATTTACAAACTTACATATTTACAAATTTATATGGTGTACAAATTGTCCTTTGTGTTATTGTCATACTATCATAGATATCTACTTTTCATTATTATGTTAAACTTCTATCGCCTTTGTTTTATTTGAAGCGCACTCCTTTTCCACAGCCACCATCTTTTTTTTTTAAATTACTGCTAGTCCCCATTTACCATTAAACATGATTTCATTTAGACTTTCATTCCAAATGATCCATGTAAAGATTGGAGGAAGATGGGCGAAGGCTGCCAGCCTAGTCAAATAGAATTTGATACATGATTCTATCAGTTGTATAAATAAATGTAAAATACAGGCTTGTGTTTTTAAATGAAAGAAAGCACTGTAAAATGTGAACTTTAAGATTGTTGCAACATTGCCATCTGCTGTAAGGAAAACCAAGCCAAGCATTTCAAATGTGTCTTTTGAAGGTGAAAAGATGTTATGAATCTCTTTGATGTTTACAAGTCGGCTCCAGTGAGTCTGGATGAAGGTTTCAGGCCCATTGTTTTAAGGTTAAAGTTAAGGCCCATAATTTACATGTGGAAGGAGCTTTATTCCTCTGGTTTCTGCTAGAGTGTATATGTGAAATGCCTTTTATTGTTGTAGTCTCCTTAGCAGGTTTTAGCTTGCTAAATAATGCAGTTTGTGGCCTGGGGACTCCAGACTAAGTGTCAAAATTATGTAATTTGGGAGGGCCTTAGAGAGCTGTTGGTTAGTGTTTAAAAACTATTGCTGAAAGAGAGACTAGGAAGCATTTTGATCTTGGACATCTAACCTAGCACTGCTTATGCTTTATGTATGTAAGTAGGATTATAGCACTGTGCTTTCTCTTAAGATTAGCTAAAGATTATAAAGTTAGATTAAGTGTTTTTCTTTGACATCAGACCTGTCCTGCTGTATTATTTTAAGTTTCTGTGTGATCTCCGAACTCTTAGATATCTCTGTGGTGTCGTAGTATTGTCTTGTGTTTTAATTATTTATTATTAAATATTTTAAAAACCTTTACCTGTGGCTGGTTTGTATAGAGAAATAAGCTCTAGAGTACATTGCATATTTATAGAGTTCATTGTAATAGGCCACTCTAAAATAAGTCTTATACTGAATAGTCACATTACCAATTGGATAATAATATTGCACAGTAATAATTGGACACCCTTTTAAGGGCCTTTTAGTAGATGATAATTATTAGCTGGGTGGTGGCAGGAATTACTACCGTATGGTCTGGGTAAGAGGGGGACAAGTGGAGTATCTGTGCCAGCCTTTTCCCAGGAGGGTCTGTGTGGTTGTATAACCTCTTCTCAAAGTGTGTGTGTGTGTGTGTGTGTGTGTGTGTGTGTGTGTGTGTGTGTGTGTGTGTTGTGTCAGCTACTTGGGCAGGGACACAAAGCATTTGTTGGACAGAGAGGGTACTGGAGGTTTTAGCTTGCCCAGCTAGGCTGAAACCTGGACCCTATAGCTGTGCCAGTAGTGGGGAGTCTTATTGGGAACCTGGTGAGCATGGGAGCAACCAGCCCAATACTGACTGTGATCTCTGTGTGCACTTAAGGGAAATTGTACTCTACTGTGTATATTAGTTATCCTTTCCTCTTCTAGGAGTCGCCCTCTCTAGTGTCAGTGGTGATGATTGAGGCTCCTTGATTGCTGGGTCAGGGCATGGTCATCACAGTCCACACAAACTAAAATAATCTTTTATCTGTTTTACTAATATATGTCTTATTTTTATGGCTATAATATCCAACATAATCATATCTATATTTATTTCATTTACCTCCTTTATATTTTCAAAGAGACTTTCTTTACACAGTTTTTTCCCCACAATTTTGCAATCCTTATACATTGCAAGAAAACGTGTTCTGTATTTTTTTTGTATGGCATATTTCCCTTTACTGGTAATTTATTAATCTCTAACTTCCATAAAAAGTAATGACATTCTACTTGCTTATTACACCATGTTTTTTTTTACTTTTATAGCTTTAACTTTTTCATTCACTAGATCAGCCCAAAGATTAATATAATAATATTGTATTGTGATAGTTTTTATACAACACTTTCCTCTTATTTTCTATTTCATCAATTTTTTATTTTCCATAAAATATTTTTTCTTGATAACATTTCATTACTTTATTTAAACATACTTTTATTTTTTAAATTTTTGACTTATCCCAGTGCTGCTTATATTTGTACTTTAGTTTAACTTAGTACTGTTTTATTTTTATCTTTTATCCAAAGCAAAACATTATACAAATTCAAAAAAGCAACACAAACAATTGGGTTTATTAATCCTAAAGCTCATCTTCCTTGTCCATGTATAAGACTCCTCTCTTCACTAGATTCAATCTTGAACCACATATAAAAGAAAAAAATAGTTGGAGTACTTCTTTTTCATAGATTATTGGCAACATATAGACACTAGCTAAATATGCAATCTTTCCTATTATCAAATCGACCTTTTTATTAAATGATAGCTTGTATGTTTTCCAAAAACAGCAAAGCTCATTTATATAATCTAAGTATCCTATTTCATTTTATTCATTTACATTCATACCTTCAAATCTTGCTCCTAACACAGAGATTTATTTCATTGAGAAGTAAACTCCTCCTATCATTACTATATCACCCATCCCTTTCCCTTTTTCTTTATTTAAAGTCATGCCTGTTCTATTTAAACATTGATGTATATAACAATTCACATCTTTTATTCAGACTTTGTTTCTTGTAATCAGTATAATATCATCTGCATAAGTAAACTTGACTAGAATTTTTATCCCTTCATTAGTAATCTAAGTAACACCTGTCATGTGCAAATTTTTATTTTTGACTAACACATTCATAAGTAATGAAAATAATATACTACTCATAAGACAGGGATGTCATAAGACATCCTTGACATATGCCATTCTTTGTATCCGTTTTGCTTAACCATTCATTCACTAAAATTCTTACTTTATTTTTATTATATGCAGAACAACACACATACTTAATGTTCTTGCTAATGTTATATTATTCCATAATCATCCACAGAAGTTCATGTTGTAATGTATCAAAAGCTTTATTTAAATCTCCTATCATGATTTTGGTCTCATCAGTCCTATTTATAATATTATCCACAATTTCCGTTACTATGAATAATAATTCCTGACATCTTTTTCCCTTTAAACTGTATATGCTATCTTCCATTATACTTTTTGTGTTACTTTCCATTCTCTTCTGCATTATTTTCATAAAAATCTTATAATCTGTATTGTTCAATATTATAGGTATCCAATTTTCAATTTTATTTTTATATTCTTTTTTCATACAAATTTAAGAATACCACTGCATAAATCTTTATACATAAAACTTTCATTTAACCACTCATTCAGAAGTATTTTTCTGCTAATCCATACAGTTCTTATGAAATTCGTACTCTGTTCCATCTGATCCTGAAACTGACTGTAATTAACTTGTCTAAGTACCTTATCTAATTCATATAAAGAAATTTCATTTTACCTTTATTCTCTTGTTTTGAAAGTTTTTAATATACCATTCCTTTTGTACTTTCTTTCTATCTTGAAAAGCTTTCTTTACATAATTTATTATGATATTCAGAATTTGTTCCTGAGATCTTCTTATCTCTCTTCTATCATCTTTCAATGCTATCATTATACTAGTATTCTGTTTATTTATGCTACTCAAATAAGCTGACACCTCTTCTTTTTACCTTATAAATAATAGCTTTGCTTAAATGATAATTCTTTAAATGTTTTATTCTTTTCATAAATTCTGCATTGTATCACAGTATTCTCTATCATTCATTTCCATATTCTTTAAACCACCCATACACATTGTTTTACAATTTATTTTTTCCACTTTTCTTACATCTGACTGCCATTCTAAAATCATTGCTTATGTTTTTCTTTCAAAGCTGGCCATCACTCAGACCATTTTTATAACACACTTTAGTGAAAATGTAATCTTTCCATAAACATATGCTTTCCTTTTCCCAATCTGATAGACTCCTTATTTCTTGTATATGAGTGCTCTGAAAAGTCTGATACAAATGTTAGTTATATCTAAAACGTATGATATCATAAAATAATCTATTTGTGGATTATATATACTTTGACTGTATGTCCGCAAATTATTATTCCCAATCTTTAAATCGCCACATTTTCTAACATCAAAAATTTTCTTAATATAATTTCTTCTCTTCTTCTCCTTTCCTCTGAAATCACAATTAAAATCTCCCATTAATATTATATTCATATTAATTATTACATAATCCAAAATTTTATGAAATAAAATGTCCCTTTCTTTACTTTTAACATAGGCATACAGTGCTATAATTCTATATACCTGATTATGCCAGCTGAGATCTACAATAGTTATAGTTCCCATCATTGCCAATGTTATGTTCAATATTTTTACTGACTTTCTACGAAGTACAACTGTGCCTGAACATAGTTCATTTCATAGGTTCCATATTGTTTCTCCTCCCCAAGGTTTGTTTGTAATCTATCTTCTTGTGTCAAACATCTTACATCTAACAATCTTATTATGTCAGCATCACACTTACTACACCAACTTAGCATGCCTATTATTTTACTTATATTTTTATATTATTTACATTTACTGAAAGCACTCTAAAGTTGTCATTATGTCTATCCTGTAGCTTACCAGAAATTGTGTAAATCTGAAATATTTGTCTTATTTATATTACCTGTTTCCTTTATTTTTCTCTTTTACTCTTAGCCCTTTAAACTTTCTTTTTCTGTCTTTTGCACATTTGCCAATAGAATTAACTTTACTTTTCATGATTTTCCAATTTATGTATTCCTCATCAATTATTTCAGAACCTTCTTCTATGTTATCTTCTGTTTCATTTTTCTCTTTATCCTTATTTTTATTTTTACCCTCATCTTGCTTCTCTACATCCTCTTTATATTTCTGGGACTGTTTCTTCTCTTTGTATACTGCCCTCACTTTTCCTTTCTTTTTCTTCATCCTTTTTTCTCTAGATTACAATACATCCACAAATGCCCAATTGTATTGCATTTATAACATTTTAATTCATACCTTTTTTGCATTATGACCTGCTTCCCCACAAATATAGCACTTCTTATCTCAGTTACTTATCAAATGATCTTTTCCAAATTAAAAAAAAACATGTTTTCAGTTGTCCTCAGTATTTTACTACAGCTCTGTTACCATCTATGGTATGGTATATGAACATTTTTTTTCTTTCTCCATTTTCAGTACAATATGACAGTCCTATCCCTCAGTCCATAATCGTCTGTTATCATAGATTTTGCTAATGTCCATAACTTCTCTACAAAGTTTGTTTAAATGTCTTGGTAAAGTCTGTTTTTCAATTTCAGTTCAAAACAGAGCATGCATTTTCTTTTTTGTTTCTCTGTGAAATGCTTTAATCACATAAGAATTCCATGGATTACAGTTCTTTTTCTTCTCATACTCTCCAAAAAAACGTTCCATAACAGAACCAATCTCAAAAATAATGTCACAGATTGTCTCTTTATGAATACGAATACAAGCTCTTACCTCCTGAGCCTTCATTCCCAATGGGACCATTAAATTATCCCAAATGTCATACCTGTCCATTTCTTTTTTTTTGTTCTGAATTCTTACCATAAATTTCCTTTGATTGTGGACATTTCCTTTCCTCTGTTCCTCAGTCTTCACATTCCCTGCAGTTTCTTTAACAGTGTTGGCTTATGATTTCTTTGTCTGGCAATATTCTTTCAAAATAGCTTCTGATTCTGCTGATTGAATTTTATCCATAATTTCATCTCATGAACCATTTTTTTTCACTCTCCACCTTGCTCTGCAACAACAGTTCACCCAAAATATCATCCTGCAGTCCTCTCATCTGGAGGGTTGTAATAACAAATCCATTCTTGTTGTGAATCTTTGCACCTGATGAAACAAATTCTAATGAAACAGCTCTTCAGAATCTTGTAGAGCTTCAGACACTGCACTGCGTTTGCCTCTGTGCTATCCACCATCTTGGATCTTCTTGAGCGCTGTTTTCTCAGCCAGCACTGTGTTAGGAATGGAACAAGTACTCTCGTAATGAGTAGGAGAAGTTCCCTGATGCCCTGGCCAAATTTCGCCTAGTAGTATACATACCACCTTGGGTCTACCCTGAAAAGAAGCTGCTAGTCTACTGGGGCTAACCTGGTCAACAAAGAATAAATAAATATTGTCAGTTATTACTGTCTGCAGAATGGACCGAAGAGGCCATAAACTTGGCAGCCTAGGACAGGATGCAGCATAGGGCATAGGCACCTTTTATGTCTGATGACTGCCATGACTTTTGTAGTGCTGGTGGTATGCCTGATGGAGCAGGAGTTACAGAGGATGGTGAGGTGTACAATGTTGGTGCAGCTATTGCAGTGGATGGTGAAGTGTCAGATGCTGCAAAGTCACAGACATTTCTCCAGCAGTCTGTTCTCTAGATTAATGGACAATCACTACCATCCTTTAGGTAGGTCTATTTTACTGGAATCAGTCACAGTTCTTGATGATGGATGCTTCACTGGCAGGGTGAGAAGTTTTACTTCAGCTCTTCCATGGTTGTGGGAAAGTGGCCTTCCTGGAGAAGGGCTCCACTGCGTGTAATCCTACTGTCTTAGTAGGCTCTGGAGAACAGACTGCTTCCAGGGCCCCGTCTAATTCAGTCTGATGACTAGTTTGTTGTGTTGCATAAAAACAAACAAGGAGTCATTGGTTGTACTTTCTTTGCAGAGATGAAGTGCATCTGGCAGTGGACCATAGAAAGAGGCATCACCCTCTCAGTGATTCACATTCTTGTTGAGATGAATGTGCTGACAGACTCTCTAAATGACTCCTTTTATCCTTTCCTGCAGATTCATATTCAACATCTATGTCTTACTTCAGATTTTCTGGACAGTGGGCATTCTAGAGAACAGTGTATAGGCCATTTCTGGAAATGGAATACAGAAAGTAACATGCAGTTCTTGTCCTTTTTCTCTTTACAGTAATGTGTGGATTCCACTGTGAGGCTTAGGAGATACTTCTACTCATTCCTGCCCCTGCCCTGACTCTGTATTATTTATTTTATTTATTTATTGACATTTGGTTACCAGGATGGCACACTAGGCTAAAACTAACCCATTATCAATGGAAGCCTGGGGAGAAAAGCTCCACAAATATAACATTTGACAGTATATAGATAAATAGTGTAGAACAATTTTTAACAATGTTTTAGTTTTTAATGTTCCAAAAACATAAACATTTGACAATTATACACTTAACAGTGTAAAACAATTATTTACAAAGTTTTTGTTTCTAAAAGTGAGAAAGTTGATATTTAAACAGTCTGCTTAACAGCCTAAAACAATTTTATGCAAAGTTTTAGATTCTATAGTGAGAAAATTGATATGTAACAGTCATGAAAAATTATACAGACAGGGTAACTTCATAGTTGCAGTTTGCACAAGTATGAGTTTAAGAAAAGACCACAAATATGTAGGGGGTGAGAGTAGAGTTATCAGCAGACCAGAAATGTGTAGGGGGTGAGAGTAGAGTTATGAACAGACCAAGAATATGTACGGGGTGAGAGTAGGGTTATGAACAGACCAGAAATGTGTAGGGGGTGAGAGTAGGGTTATGAACAGACCAAGAATATGTAGGGGGTGAGAGTAGGGTTATGAACAGACCACAAATATGTAGGGGGTGAGAGTAGTGTTATGAACAGACCAAGAACATGTAGGGGGTGAGAGTAGTGTTATGAACAGACCAAGAATATGTACGGGGTGAGAGTAGGGTTATGAACAGACCAGGAATATGTAGGGGGTGAGAGTAGGGTTATGAACAGACCACAAATATGTAGGGGGGTGAGAGTAGGGCTATGAACAGACCACAAATATGTAGGGGGTGAGAGTAGTGTTATGAACAGACCACAAATATGTAGGGGGTGAGAGTAGGGTTATGAACATACCACAAATATGTAGGGGGTGAGAGTAGGGTTATGAACAGACCACAAATATGTAGGGGGGGTGAGAGTAGTATTATGAACAGACCAAGAATATGTTGGGGGTGAGAGTAGGGTTATGGATGTTGAGGAGGATGGTGCACAAGGGTGGGCACATTGGAGCAGTTACAGATCCATGTTGTAGAGAGGTGTTTGTTTAAGGAAATTTTAAAGAATGCAAGGTTTTGAGTAGGTCTAATATGTAGTGAGAGAGAGTTCCAATTTCTAGCTACAGAGTAAGAATAGAGTAGTTGGCTGGCTAGTAGATTCGGTTTGTAAACCTGTAGAAACTGCTGGTTTTCTGATCTGAGAGATCTTTTTAGTATGTAGTGTGAGAATATTGAAAAGAGTGAGGGGCATATAGAGCACTTATAAACTAACTTGTGAGTAGTGGTTAGCTGGGGTCTATATCAGATGATCGAAGTTTTACTATTTCGAATCAGTGTACATCGAACACTACTGATCGAAGTAGTAAAACATCGAATCACCATTAAAATATTTTTTAAAATAAAACAAAAGGGTGTAGGCAGGGGGCAAGCCCCCCTGCACCCCCACACCCCCGTTACTTAAATATACCAACTCCGAGACCGCACCACATTGAAGTTAACTGAAATCTCCCCTTATAGAGATTTCTGTTTACGCGTTCGATATTCTAAGCATTCGCTATTGTTGTGTTGACAATATCAGATTCAATATTGTTGGCTTTCAACAGTGTAATATAGACCCGTTAGTTGTACATTGGTAAAATGATGGGGCAGTTCAAGCCATTCAAGAGACTGTAGAGTGTGGCAGTGGTGGGTGGAATAGGAGGAGTTGGCTGCAAACCTGGCAATCTTGTTGTAACAGGTTTCCAGTTTAGATTTTAATGAAGAGAGTATGTTTGTGAGTAGTGGGACTCCATATGTAAGAGTTGGTAGAAGATAGGTGGTGGCTGGAGTGTTTTTTTTGTAGTGGAAGTGATGAAGTGTTTGTGCCTGTAAAGAAGGCCCTATTTTTTATGTGTTTTTTATGTTGTGTTGAATGTGTAAGTCAAATTTGAAATGATCGTCTATTACCCCTAGTAGTTTTGTGTATGAGACTATTTCAGTAGGTGTTTTATTGTGAGAGAGTATGATGAGTTGGTCTTTGTATACAGGGGTGTTTTGTTTAGGGGAAAATAGTTTCAGCTTGGTTTTGTTGGGTTGAGTAGTAAATTGTTTTTGGTCAACCAGTTTTCAATGGTGGGGAATGCTATTTGGGCTGTGTTTTGAAGAGTGGGGATGGATACTGCTGAACAAATAATGGTAGAGTCGTCCACGTGCTGAATGAGTGATTTATGGTTAAGAGATAGGCATAGGTTATTGATGAATAAAGTAAAAAGTAGGGGGTCAAGTATTGAGACTTGGGGTACACCGCTTGGGTTGGGTAGATAAGACGAGAGGGAGGAATTCCATTTGACTGCCATTTGCCTATCAGATAGGTAGCATGAGAACCAAGAGAGGGTGGAGAAGACCTGTTTGATGGAGTTTATTTAGAAGAAGAGGATGTGAAACAGTTTTGAAGACTTTTGAAAGGTCTAGAAATATGGAGGCAACATATTTGCTGGAGTCCCTTTCTTTGCTGATTGTGTCCATGAAGAAGAGTAAGGCAGTCATGTTGCTGTGGCCTGGTCAGAAGCCGTGTTGTGTGCATGAGAGAAATTGTTTGCCAGAGAGATAGTCCAGAAGTTGAGACTGAGTAGTTTTCCAGAATTTTTGAAATAGGGGAAAGGCTAGCAATTGGGTAATAGTTAGACAGATCAGTAGGGTTCGCACCTTTGTGGAGTGTTAGAATAAAAGTCATTTTCCAGGTATGTGGGAAATCAGTAAAAACTAAAAGAAAAATCTAGCAAGGCTAGACTTTCCACTGTATGATTCCTTCAACCGCTTGCATTAGAGGCAACATGGGATATATGCAAATGACCCGTTAAGGACATTGGGTGTTTCAGCTAAATGGTAGATCTGAATGAGGTATGTGGGACATGGGATTCAAGGATAGCTCTCTTTATTAGTATACTGATAGGATATGCAATTGTGTCTGCTGCTAGTCTAAGATATTGATTGGGTAGGTCATCTGCTGCATTTTTACTCGGTTTGCGTTTAAGTAGTAGTCATTTAATAGTGGAAGTGGGAACTGGTTTTAAGGGAAAAGGTGAAGTAGAAGTAGAAAGTAAATTATTGGGATTTGCTACTGGTGAATGAGTGAAGGACTGTGAGTGGATTTGAGTAGAGGAGTTAAAATCCGTGGGGACTTGGGGAAAGTTAGTGGTGATATTGGCTATAGTTTTGACAAAGTGGGTGTTAAAAATGTTGCCTATGTCTGAGTTATGTTGGCTATGTCTGAGAGTTACTTTTATCTGGGAATAGAGTGGGGGTGTTGCTTTAGTGCCAGGGTTTAGGAGAGATGACATTACTGACCAGAACATTTTGGGGGTGTACTTGTTATTGGACTGGAATTTTAGGTAGTATTCCTTTTTATCTTTTTTATTTCCTTTTTGACGTGGTTACAGAGTTGCCAGTATTTTGTAGGGTGGAGGGTTTTTTTTTTTTTTGCCATTGTTTCCAGATTTTGTCATGATTGTGCATCAGTTGTTTTGTAGGTTTTGTAAGCCAGGGAACATAGTTAAATTTAATCCTTTGTATACGGTTGGGGCAAGTTTTTTAAGGTTTGTTAAACTGAATGACCGCATCATCTAGGGGAATAGTTTTTAATCAGTTCCAGTTGATGAGTTTCAGAAGGTAGATGAAAGTTTGTGGGTTGAAATGATCTAGATTTCAGCATCTCATTGCATAATTCATGGAAGAAAAACTAAAGCATCATTGCTGCACCTTGATGTCCAAGAAGAGTACTGTTTCAAGTGCTCAGGTCCTTGGCTATATAGGAAACACACCTTATTTATTTATTTATTTTTGTTTACCAGGGTAGTGCACTGATCAATATTGACCAATTTCAAGCTCAGCTCGGGTAAATTCCTATTACCCAGTGAATAAATTCACCTTATTCTAGCAAAGGATGTCCCAAGGATGCAGAAGCCAAATATGGCTCCACTGCAAGGATTGGCTGTTGCTATAGAGGCTCTCCCACTGGAGATATCAGAAGTGAATGGAGCTGCCAACAGACATACTTTACCATTTAGTAGAAATTGCTCATTTGAGTAGAGAGGTATCTCATAATTCCCCAGTCAGAGACATAGGCACAATATTATGCAAGCGATCACATGAACCATAAGGTGCTAAGCCATGCACACCTTTAAGCAGATGCACTTAAAAGTTCTTTCCATCCTTTATAAGCACTTAATAGTGTTCACCTCCCAAATAAAGCAGGATCAAACATGATAATCTTGGTGTAAATTTTTGTCTACACATCCAATCAAGACTCGTCCTAAAGGGAGCTAAAGTAGTACTTTGTTTGACCTGTAGTGGTAACTTATACCATGGACTGGGAATGTGTTACATTAAAAATCTCTGGCAGGTCTTGTTTATTTTTTGGTGTAGATTTAGATTTTAAGTATGGTTAGAAGAGCCACTGGTCTTACAAATAAATAGGAGGTTAAATAGGGTTGCATCTTTCATTGCTCGAAAAGCAAGATGCAAGTCACCTCAGAGCAGCTGGCAGCATAAAGGAGTATAAGGAGTATTATTGTACTAATCTGTCTAGACCTAAAGGAGTATGAGGAGTATTATTGTGCTAATCTGTCTAGACCTAAAGGAGTATGAGGTGTATTATTGTGCTAATCTGTCTAGACCTAAAGGAGTATGAGGAGTATTATTGTGCTAATCTGTCTAGACCTAAAGGAGTATGAGGAGTATTATTGTGCTAATCTGTCTAGACCTAAAGGAGTATGAGGAGTATTATTGTGCTAATCTGTCTAGACCTAAAGGAGTATGAGGAGTATTATTGTGCTAATCTGTCTAGACCTAAAGGAGTATAAGGAGTATTATTGTATTAATCTGTCTAGATAGCTGAAAAAGATTTAACACCTTTAATGTTCTTGGTTAGAAATCATTGGGACCATTGCAGTTGAGTAATATGCATGGATTTTACACACCTAAAGTGTTATTATATCTGTTGATGGGTCTGATAAGGGAACCATACAGTGATAAGATGACTTCTTTGGATCTTGAAGATATTCCCTTGGAAATTAACTGGAACAGATAAATGATCAAATGATTGAATTGCCCACATAAGTACCCATCTGTTTGAAGAAGAACACCACTTGTAATATATGAGATGGGAGCAACATTTTAGTTGAATGCTATTATGCTGCACTTTTTTTGCATTTAGTGTGAGACCATTTTCAGTATACCAGGTATGTGCACTTTCCAGCCCTTGTTTGAGCAATTTACTATCAGTGGATGAGCAGATAATACTGTATGGCTTGCAGTCATAGGCAAACTTGTGATAGTGGCGTGGATGTCTGCAAAATCTAAACAGAAGAGGGCAAAACACTGATCCTCATGATATCCCACTGGTTAGAATTTTATGTTCATATGGGGCACAGCAACTTTCATAGCTTGAGATTTGTTGGATAGACAGTTTTGTAATCTAGCAGACAGTGTAGGGGTCTAGATTGTTTGTGTAAATTTTCCATAATACCAGCAGGTTGTAGGATGTCATACACTATATGAGATATGTGTACAATCTGGTTCTTAGTTATTTTATGGTCAGAATGTATGTGTCTGCTGCTTCTGCCCAACACAGTCTTGTGTCATTCAGGACTGTGGCCCAGCAGTGTTGTCAGGTAGTTCCTTAAAGTGATTCTGCATATCTGTCCTCCTTTAAAGATCCCTCCCTTTCTTGTTACTTGATCTTCATCACTGGCAGACTTGACTGTCCTCTGTTTGAAAATGCTCGACTGGCAGCATGGAAGTTTGGGTGCGTTTTGAAATCTCCAGCCTGTAACTACATTCCTCAGAGTAATGGAACTACAGATTATGAACAGCACTATACTGTCTGGGGTCATGATATCTTGGAAATTCTCCCTTCTCTGAGGTACAGCTGTTTGACAGTTAACATATACTAAGTTGCAGGGATATGAGAGCCACAGCCCATCCCTCAAATTTGAGGGTAGAAAAAGCCACATCCCCCTGTAAATGTTTTTTCATGGTTTCAAAATGGGCTGTTTGCTTAGCACACATTTTACTTTTTGGAGTCTTTTTTTAAGAATTCACAGTTTCAGGTCTAGCACTTACTGAAGGGAGCCTTGAAGTTCCTATCTTGCAAAATGCCTTTCACAGTGGTTTCACCTCTGATCCCAGGACTTTGCAAATTAAGGCCATCATGTGCAGGAACCATATCTGTTCCATCAGAAGGATGTGTAGCCTTTAAGATTAACTCACATTTTCTCCCACAAGTGGTGTCAGACATGTCCTTGAGCCAGTCTGTTGATCTTCTTGTTCTTTTTATTGGGCAAAAACCAGGGAAGAAAGTCGTTTGTGACCTAGAGATGCAGTCATTTCAGGTTTTACATGAAGTAGGTACTTCATTTTAGGAATACAAAACAGCTACTCATCTACTTTGTTCTAGGTGAAAAAGTGCTGATAGTTGATAACCAGACCCTTTCCAAGCACACTGCTAATTACAGTATGTTTTAATATCATATGTAGGTTCTGTAGTGCAGTGTAGTGGTTATCACATCTTCTTCACACTCAGAAATTCCTTGGTTCAATCCCCAGTGGATTTGGATTGGGAATTTGTATAATAGTTAAGGTGTTTACCTCACAGACGCAAGGTACATGGTTTGATTCTCACATATGAAAGGGAAATTGCCTAGGCTTAAAATGTCCCACAAAGGCAAGTACTTTCTTATGAACCTATCTCATGAGAGGCTGCCATTTGGAAAAAAAACTGCTTTCAAAAGCAACTGTACTGGGGGTGTGGCTGCTTCTAGTTCTTGCTTCAAAAATATCTGCACTGCAGCATATTTACACACATTACACATACACTTACACGTGCACGCTTACACACATCTTCTATATTTAGTATTTATCAAACATACGTATATAAATATTCATAATACTAGTATATATCATAATTTAATCCTAAAAAGAACAACTAGAAGAAATTTCCGCTTGAAGAAATGGTGCAAAAAGTCTGACTATTGTTTTGCACAATGTAATTACAAATGCAATGTAATAACATAAAAACTATGTTGCAATTTTTTAACAAGCTCATTTCAAAAGCTTATAAACATTAAGCATCACAAATTAATTATTTAGAAAGAAATCAATTCTGATTGATATCTATGCATGCTGTAATGCATTCTTCACCATAGCAGACAATGTTGCAATACTATTAATTACAGTAGTTTTGCTAAACCTTTATCAGAGCCTACTACAGTATTTGCCAGATTCCTTTGCTGCCAAAGGCAGCTAGAGCAACTGGCAAAGAAGCTGAGATGGCACACTGTCATAATTACCTAAAATAAAAAAGCAGTGATTCGTTATTGTAATTACAGAACCTGTAATTATGAGACCCAAAATTACAAAAAAAAAAAAAAAAAAGTCCAGTAAAAATAAAGGAGTACAGTAAATGTCAACAGTTACTGTTGACTTTTATAGTTATTTTTTGCAGGGGAAAGGCTCTTTGCATCATCCTAATATGTGGCTGTGCCCCACATCCCTGCTACTTAGTGTATACCTACTCCAAGACTGTCATACTTTGGAGAAAAGAGAATACTATGCGCCACAGCGATTAGTATACTCAGGTCCCCGTCTTCACACCCTTGATCTCACTGTTCCAAGACTTGTAGTTCCAAATCTCAAAATTTAAAACTCTTAGCAAAGATAATGCAACAGTCACATCAGTAAATATGTTAAAAGACATATTGTAAAGTGAGAATATAATCAGACATACTTTTGTTTATTTCAAAAGGGGTGGCATAATTCAGTAGTTCACTGGTATTCTGGTACAGCACTGCACTTAATAAAGAAGAGGGCAGCACACATTTTAAGGCAAGCAGACATTATGAAGTGTCAGGAATTATTTTTTAATAAATGTTGATTATTTCAGAACTAAAACATTGGCGCAAGTACACAAGCATTAATATAAAAGTAAAGGAACGATAGCAATATTTATTCATGCAGTATACACGTTTCCTTTAATGATCAAATGCAAAAGTGGGCTTTCTGATTCTAAAATATGTCGTTTTTACTTTATTCACTGGAACTATTTATTAAATTTAATAAACTAGAGTTTTTGTTTATTGTGTGGTGAGCAGCTGTCAGGTATTTCCTGATTCTGAGTCATGTAGTTCTGCGGTTTGATGATATGATAGAGGTGATAAACAGCATGTAGTGGGCAGAAGTATTTTCAGTAGTCTGCTGCAGATTTCAACTCATAAAGTGACATAAACTGCAGAACATTTAGTCATTCACTCAGGTAACAGACAATAAATCAGTTAGTAACTTAATACATTTATATTGAAATATGCAGTAACAAAAGAGAGATGGAACAGGTTAAAATTCATAGTAAAGTGTATAATGCTTGGGATAGATTCTAATAATACAGATATAAAGCTGTTATAAATAGCTGTCTACCAAGGGATGACCACTCAGGAAGAAAATTAATGGTATGTGAATCACTGCGCTTGCAGCCAGCAAGAAACTATGTTTGTGTTTATTATACATAAATAGGTTAGTATGTAAGACTGGTACAGGATATGTACGAGGGTAGTGTGACAGCAGTGAGGTCTGCGGTGGAAGTGACGGATGTGTTTAAGGTGGAGGTGGGGTTACATCAAGGATCAGCTCTGAGCCCTTTCTTATTTGCAATGGTGATGGACAGGTTGACAGACGAGATCAGACAGGAGTCCCCGTGGACTATGATGTTTGCAGATGACATTGTGATCTGTAGTGAGAGTAGGGAACAGGTGGAGGAGACCCTGGAGAGATGGAGATATGCTCTAGAGAGAAGAGGAATGAAGGTCAGCAGGACTAAGACAGAATATATGTGTGTGAATGAGAGTGAGGATAGAGGAATGGTGAGGATGCAAGGAGTAGAGGTGGCGAAGGTGGATGAGTTTAAATACTTGGGGTCAATAGTTCAGAGTAACAGTGAGTGTGGAAGAGAGGTGAAGAAGAGAGTACAGGCAGGATGGAGTGGATGGAGAAGAGTGTCAAGAGTGATTTGTGACAGACAAGTACTTGTAAGAGTGAAAGGGAAGGTCTACAAGAGGGTAGTGAGACCAGCTATGTTATATGAGTTGGAGACAGTGGCATTGACAAAAAGTCAGGAGTTTGAGCTGGATGTGGCAGACTTAAAGATGTTAAGATTTGTACTGGGTGTGATGAGGGTGGACAGGATTAGGAATAAGTATATTAGAGGGTCAGCCCAGGTTGGAAGGTTTGGAGACAAAGCCAGAGAGGCACAATTACGTTGGTTTGGACATGTGCTGAGGAGGGATGCTGAGTATATTGGGAAAACAATGCTAAGGATGAAGCTACCAGGTAACAGGAAAAGAGGAAGGCCTAAGATAAGGTTTATGGATGTGGTGAGAGAGGACATGCAGGTGGTTGGTGTGACAGAGCAAGATGCAGAGGACAGGAAGAAATGGAAACAGGTGATCTTCTGTGGTGACCCCTAACAGGAACAGCCGAAAAAAGATGATGAACTGGGTTAGTGCTGGAGTGAAACATTCACTGAACTGACTGGACTTCTTGGCAGGGCTAAAGTTCAACCTGTATATGAGACCAGGTGCTGCAGTCCATACCTTTTGGGAAGCCAGTATACTGGCAGCACCAATTTTCTTATATATGTGGAGCAGTATTGGGACAATGCACAAGCATAGTTTGGTGTTGTGTGAGCCATCTCCCAGACTCCAGTGGGGATGACCTGTGGTGTTCTGCTTTCAGAAATAGGTATAATTTGCTGGTAGTCTAGTGGCCCTGTAAGCCCATCACTTGGCCTGGATGGGAAAAATGCAAGTAAGATGGCCATGCTTCTCTACAGGTGGAACAACTGCACTGGACATGGCAATGCAGCTCCACCTATGAGTCGTACCTGTTTCCTTGCTGTCTATACCTGGTCTGGCATATAGGTGGAGCTGCCATACCAGAGAACATCAGCCAGACTCAGTTGTTCAACCAAGTCCTGGAGTAAGCGTGGGCTATTCTCAGAACAGGAAATTTGATTTAGTAACATAAAATGTAATAGAATCTCAGTACGTGTTACTGGAATAACGAGACTCCCTTCAAATATATACGTCTAGGTATCGGACTACATGTTTTCTCTCCCATTTGACATCATCGGAAGGTGCCAGCAAATGGCACAAAATCAGGAAGGAATTGGACAGATCCTCAGCATGCAGTGCATACAAACACATTTTTTTAAACTTAACACGTGATGACTGATACAACTAAAGTAAAAACTATGTATTTTAGAATCAGCAAGTCCACTTGAAATAATGAAAGCATAATTACTGCAAAATGAAGAGGTAAAAAAAAAACTTTGCACTTGATGTTTAACAATTATCATTCACTCTGATATTACATAAATTGTTCATTTCCTTCCTTCCCCTAAACCTCTTTCACTTTTATGTAATTTGTTCTTTTCTTTTTCTAAGAATCTCACATTCCGTTCTTTTATTTCCTTCATAATATTGAGTACTCAATTACAGTTGGCTTAGATTTTGATTTTGATTTTTTTTAGAAGCAGCGGTGGTGCAGCAGTAGCATTGTCGCCTCACAGCAAGAAGTTATCCCGTTCGATTCTCGGCCTGAGCACCTTCTGTGTGGAGTCTACATGTCCTCCTCCCCGTGGTCGAGTGGCGTTCAAAAGACATGCGTGAATGGGCGTGCCTTCGTTGAAGGTTGGGTGTTGGGCTGGCACCTTGGCACTGTAAAAATCAGCTGCCAATCATTAGCGGACCAGAGTTCCGCTGTGGCGACCCCTAACTGGGAAAAGCCGAAAGAAGAAGAAGAAGAACAACAAGTAATTGCATTTTTAGCAGCCAGTATCATTAAACTTAGAAGGCTATACTGTGTCTAAGCAATCGAGAGCCTGTGTCAGTGCTCAAAAGAATCACTTTCTTAGTTACAAAAATGTGCTCCTCCATCATTTCTGGCTGAGTACTATGTAGGGAATTCTTAAAATCTACCAACTCATTACATTCCCAGAACATGTTCCCAATTATGTCACTCTTTCCCATCTCACCTCCAGCATTTGCTACCTACCAAAGGGAAAAAAAATGTCTGAAGTCTGCTTGAGATGCAGAACAATCTATGCAAACACTTCCAAGCAAAAATCATAAATCTTTTGGACTTTGTTGCATAATCGGGGACCATATAGATGTATTTCCATTGTTCCTTGGTAAATTCCCTTTCCAGTCTCTCTACCCAATCCTTTCTAAGCTCCTGTGATTGATTCTTATCGTTATCATGCAATATTTTATATGTCCTACTAATTATCCCTACTAAACCGCTGCTTCTCTTTTAGGTTCAACTAAACAATCCACTTACACTGGCCTTTCACTTGACATTCCTCTGTCCCTTACTGTTTGCCTGTATTCTGTTAGCAGTCCCTAATATGGAAGGCAGTCTCTAACCCGAAGTCCCAATTTTGGCTTGGCTTCATTCAACAATATTAACTTTCCCTCCCTATTTAGTTAGGAAATTCTTATGCTGTACATTATGGATTGAACTTTGAGACCATGCCATTTTCCTTATTTCAGTTTATTCTGCTCTTTTATTGTAAATATTTTATTTATTTATTTATTTGTCTTTTAACTGGGTTAGTCCAACTGGGCTGTTGGACCATTTCAGTGGAGACCCGAGGAGAAAAGCTCCACACAAAGAGCAAATGACTGAGTTTGCATAAACAGTAAATGTAAATGTACATACAAAACTACATACATTCAAGTCATATGTGACAAATGAATATAAAGCAGTAAACATTCATATAGGTAATGAAAATTAACACAGCATAAAAAATTCAACAATAACATTAGCTAAAAATTACAAGAAGAACCCTTCTTCTTCTTTCGGTTGCTCCCGTCAGGGGTCGCCACAGCAGCTCAACTGTTTCCATTTCTTCCTGTCCTCTGCATCTTGCTCTGTCACACCAACCACCTGCATGTCCTCTCTCACCACATCCATGAACCTTATCTTAGGCCTTCCTCTTTTCCTGTTATCTGGCAGCTTCATCCTTAGCATCTTTTTCCCAATATACTCTGCATCCCTCCTCAGCACATGTCCAGACTAACGTAATCTTGCCTCTCTGTCTTTTTCTCCAAACCTTCCAACCTGGGCTGACCCTCTAATACACTTATTCCTAATCCTGTCCATTCTCGCCACACCCAGTGCAAATCTTAACATCTTCAACTCTGCCATGTCAAGCTCTGACTCTTGCCTTTTTGTCAATGCCACTGTCTCCAACCCATATAACATAGATGGTCTCACTACACTCTTGTAGACCTTCCCTTTCACTCTTACTGGTACTTGTCTGTCACAAATCACTCCTGACACTCTTCTACACCCACTCCATCCTGCCTGTACTCTCTTCTTCACCTCTCTTCCACACTCACCATTACTCTGAAGTGTTGATCCCAAGTATTTAAACTCATCCACCTTCACCACTTCTACTCCCTGCATCCTCACGATTCCTCTATCCTCCCTCTCATTCACACACATATATTCTGTCTTAGTCCTGCTGACCTTCATTCCTCTTTTCTCTAGAGCATATCTCCACCTGTCCAGGGTCTTCTCCACCTGTTCCCTACTCTCACTACAAGAAGAACCCTGCAGCAATAAAAATGCAGATTTACAAAAGGTCATACAATAAAAAAAGCCCTAAGACAACTTTAATGACTACACCAGCTTGTTATAAAGGAAGAACAAGTATTAAAAACAGAGGGTTAAAAGTGGAGGGGGAATAGTGGAGGTTGGTGTAAAGGAAGGACAAGTATTAAAAACAGAGGGTTAAAAGTGGAGGGGTAATAGTGAAGGTTGGTATAAAGGAAGGACAAGTATTAAAAACAGGGTTAAAAGTGGAGGGGTAATAGTGGAGATTGGTATAAAGGAAGGAGAAGTATTAAAAACAGAGGGTTAAAAGTGGAGGGGTAATAGTGAAGGTTGGTAAAAAGGAAGGACAAGTATTAAAAACAGAGGGTTAAAAGTGGAGGGGTAATAGTGGAGGTTGGTATAAAGGAAGGAGAAGTATTAAAAATAGTGGAGTAAAAGTTGAGGAGTGGGAGGTAAAGTTTAGGAGAGTCTAGAGAGTAAAGTAATTCAGCTATGGGAGGGAGGTGTGGGGAGAGAAGAATAGTGGCCAAGGAATTGAAAATATGAGGCTAAGGTATAGTGTAGGTCAGTGGCACCAGTGCTTGTATTTATAAAGTTATATTAGAGTCAGAAGAGGAGAAGTATTATTGTAAGACAAAATGAATGAGTGAAAGTTAGGTAGGGTGGTGGCAGGGGCAGGAGGGGGAGTTGGCAAGGTAGCTCTTCAATTCTTTTTTGAAGTGAAGCGAAGATTAGATAGAATGGATATTGAAACAGAGGGTTAAAAGAGTAGAACACAAAAAAGGAAATAAACTGAGGATAATGCTGCTCAATGCCAGAAGTCTGAATCTCAAAATGCACGCACTCGAGGCCCTTCTCAGTATGGAGAACATCGATGTCTGTGCTGTGACAGAAACCTGGTTCAAGGCTCCTGAGAGCACCCCAGCACTATCAGGTTTTACCTCATATCATGCGTTCCGGCCCCAAAATCCGGACAATACCAAGAAAGGAGGGGGTGTATCCATATTCATCAAGGACTCCCACACCTCAAGACTGGTTGCAACGCACGATGCATCGGAGACCATCCAGGTGCAATTAACCATAGGCAAGACTGCTCTGCAAATTGTAGCATGTTACAGGCCACCCTCACAAACTCAGGAACCTCACATGGCCTTCCTGAAAACACTAGAGGGGATAAATGTATCACCAAACACCATCATACTAGGTGACTTCAACTACCCTAATATAGACTGGGAACACTACTCAAGCCCAAACACCCTAGCCCAAAAGTTCCTGGAATTCATAAACTCAAATGCCATGGAACAACTAGTTACCATCCCCACAAGAGGAGATAACATACTTGACCTCATCATCACGAACATGGGAGCACAATGTTCAACACCGGAAGTATACCCCTCACTGGTGAGATCAGATCACAAACTAATCTCGCTGGAGGTCCTCATCCCACCCCCACCTGAAATAAAAAAGACCACAGTAAAGAACTTCTCGAAAGCCGACTTCACACTTCTAAAGACTAGTGTGGTCTCCTTTAAGGCTCCCGAGCCGGCGGAAAACAGTACACATGCCACTGAATCACTTACAAATGCCTTCTACCAGCACCTGCAGGACTGCATGGATAAGGCAATCCCAAGCAAAACAAAGACTCTCTGTACCAAAGGCAAGCGTCCAGTCTGGTGGACCCCAGCCATAAACAAACTCTACAACAAAAGGAGGAAGCTACTACAAGATAGAGCAAAATCCTTAAAAGGTAAGACACCCTTGATCACTATAAGTAAAAAACTAAGAGCTCTCATAAAATCATCCAAAGCAAATTTTGAGAGAAAAATAGTTAAAGACTCAAAAGACAATCATAAGGCCTTCTTTAGCTATGTTAGAAACCTGGGAGGAAACTCCCAGATATGCTCAGAACTAGTTCAAAACGATGTGAAGATTACTGATCCTACGGACATTGCCAACATACTGGCTGACAGGTTCAGTGCAAACTTCTCCCCCCCCTCCCCCCCAAAAGGAGAGATATCTATACCAAATGATTGCAGCCCCCAAAACATCTCCAACGCCCAAGTGAGAACTGCTCCCTCCAAAGCAAAAAACACAGCATCCATGGGACCTGATGGTGTCCCCGGCTGTGTGCTCCACGAACTCAATGAGGAATTAAACCCACAGCTAGGACAGCTGTTTAATCAGAGCCTTACCTCTGGATACGCCCAGGAGTGGCGCACTGCAACTGTGGTCCCACTTCACAAAGGCGGTGCCTCCACCGACCCTGGAAATTACCGGCCCATTAGCTTGACAAGCCTTATCTGCAAAGCCATGGAGAGGATCATAATGGACCTCATAAATAAAGACATAGGGAATTTGCAGACTTTGGATCCAACCCAGTTTGGCTTTGTCAAAGGCAGATCATGCCTTTTAAACTTGGTTGACTTTTTCAAACAGTCACCAAAGCCATTGATGAGGGAAAGGCAGTCCATACAGCCTACCTCGATCTGGCGAAGGCCTTCGATACAATACCCCACTCGGGTATCATTGAAAAACTCATCAGCTTAAATATTAACCCATACATCACAAGATGGGTTGCAAACTGGCTGAGTGACAGAACCCACAGGGTCAGAGTTGCTGGCGCCATGTCAGACTCAAAGCCTGTCACTAGTGGTGTCCCACAGGGCTCAGTCCTAGGCCCACTCTTGTTTGGCATCTACTTCTCAGAAGTACAAGCAAACACAGGAGGGTTATGGCTGACAAAGTTTGCAGATGACTACAAACTGGGCCATAGTAGAAAACACATCTGACACAGATATCCTTCAGAAGGGTCTCACAGAAACGGATAACTGGTGCCAGAGCCATGGCCTAAAGTTAAATGCCAAAAATGCATAGTCATACCCTTCGGGAAAAACAAGGTTACCCCTAGCTACCAAATAGGTGGCAATCCACTGAGCACAGAAGAAGTTATCAGGGACCTGGGGACCCAGGTTGATAGTAGTCTGTCATTCGACACCCATGTAGCTAAAGTAGTTAGGAAGACCTTCTACATTGCCCACCTTATCATGAAGGGATTCTCATCTAGATCAAGGGAGGTCATTGTCTCCCTCTACTCATCACTCATCAGACCAATGATTGAGTACAATGCCCCATTCGGAATGTATCTGACCCGACACTTGCAGCAGCTGGAGAGGCCACAAAAGTTCCTCACCAAAAGGATAAAGGGTCTCAAAAATCTGTCCTATGCTGCCCGATTGAAAGAACTCCAGCTCTATTCAGTCGCTTACCGCTTGCTCAGAGGTGACCTTTGCCTAACATACAAGGCCATGTCAAACCCAGATTTGATGAATATGCTTCACCTCAAAAAATCTAGATCCATCAGAGCCACAAGGGCGGGAGACTTAAACCTCGACACGGCTATTAATAGGACGTGCTGGAGGGATAGATTTATCACCCAAAGACTCCCTATGCTGTGGAACAAAATCCCGGTATATGTGAGGCAGAGCACCTCGCTGGCCTTGTTCAAGAGAAATCTTGACCAATGGATGGGAGATCGCAGATATACCCCAGGGATTACCTCCGTGTCACTGCTCGACAGAGGCACAGCAAAATAATGGGTATAGTTCCCCATACTAAAGGGGTGGCGTAAGCCACAAAACTATGGGCTAGGCTTGTAAATGCCCTTGGGCAGATAGCCTAGTATGAACCTATGAACCTATGAACCTATGAAAGGGAGTTTGTTCCAAATTTGAGATCCAGAGCTTTTGTAAAGTAATCTGCCTATTGTTTTGTTAGGCCTGTAGGTGTCAAGTAGCTGTTGGTCAGTGCTACGGAGTGATTGTGGAGGTTTGTATAAGGATAGGCGGGTAGACAGGGAGGGACAGTCTGCAGGCTTGTGAAGTAGGGAATGTGTCATCTGTAGCTGAGAAGGTTGCAGTAGTTGAAGGAATTCAAGCCACTGCAGTTGTTTGAGGGCAAGGCAGTGATGGGATTTGTAAGGAGAGTTGCAGGCAAATCTAGCTATTTGGTTGTATGTTTGTTCAAGTTTTGTTAAAAGATTAACTTGGACTTGAGTAAATATAGGGAAGCATACAGTGGCATGGGAGGAGGTAGGCTTGAGCTAGCGAAGTCCTCGGTGACGGATAAGAATTTTTTTTTCTATACAACAAACTGAGTTTTTGATTGGTCTTTTTGATGGATTGTTGGACGTGCATACCAAATTTCAGTTGAGCTGAAAGTTGAGTTGAAGGTTAAACAGATTAAGCTTCATCAATCAATACAGCCTGCATGAACACGAAGTGTAAAACATTTACAGAAAGATGAACAATTCATAGGCCAGGTTGAGAGTAACAGAACTTTGAATACCTTATATGCGATGTTAATATTCTGCATAGATAAACGTTTAGGCTCTGGGTCGCCACTGAAAAAGAAGCAGTCTGCCCTGTCAAATCCATCAGAATCCAGCAAATAAAAGCAAATGCTTTCAAATAAAAATTTTAATAAAATATGCATTTTAATTTTAGGTAATGCTAGTGTTTCAGAAATCCAGGGTATATTTTTAAGTAAGATCATAAAAACCCATGTTAATGTTTTAGTTTTAAATTCTGCTGGTGATTTTTAGCATGCTCATAGAGGTTATGTAACAGAATACATTTCAAAATATGCTGATAAATCAAGGATGTCTTGCCCATTTAAGGTAGTAAAATATCTTTTAAGTATTGCTTTTCTACTTTTAAATGGTATTGTAGTATATGCCATAGGTGTTTAGTTCTACAGTGGTTGTAGGCATAACTCTTAAACATTTTCACTTGAAAATCAGCCTCAGAAGGGTCATGTGGAGTGGGATTTTGGGGATATGACCTGCATCTTAGCAAAGCACAGCAAGGAAGAGTGGAATTCCTGGAGCTCATATAGATGCTTGCTTACTGCAAGGAATCCTGTGTCAAGTAGTTCTCCTGTTAATGATTCTAGGGATCTACTTTAAAACATTGAATTACCATAACATTAACTTGCAGAACATTGAGATGAAAACCACAAAACTTTATGGTAACGGATGTTCACATCATCATAAGTTTTCACCACGTAAGTAAATACTTTGCCAACAGTATGTAAAAACACAAACTGAAGCAAATAAAACCCACCCAAATGGGGGGCTTCATCCCCCCAACTAAATATACCAATTTTGAGATCGCACTACAGTGAAGAAAAGGGCAAAGTTTACCATGTTGACCAACTGCCTCATTTCACGGTGAAAACTTAAGATGATGTGAGCATTCATCAATATAAAGTTATGTGGTTTTTGTCTCAATGTTTGGCATGTCAACTTTATGGTAATTCAGTATTTTAATGTAGACCCAATTCTAGATATGGCAGAAGACAATGCAAGTCAGTCTAGACTGCTCAGTCTATGAAAACATGAAAATAACTGCCCCAAATACTGCAGAACATGATGCAGGCACTGAAGGGGGTAGTTAATAATATCAAGGGTCAATAAGCCTGCATAATACAACATTGCAAACTGAGTGGGTTCCATCAAATTTGTAAACCAAAAGCCAAGGTAATCTGCAATTTAAATCAAATGTGTGTTAAAAGAAATAAAACCTGACCTTGAAATTATTTACACACACACACACACACACACACACACACACACACACACACACACACACACACACACACACACACACACACATAAATATAAATAAAGTTAATTAACTAATTAATCGATTTACATTTGTTAACTAAGTATTTGAACTGTGTCAAAGGCTATTTTCAGCCATAAACCTTATGGAATGCATAAAAGCATGGAATGATATCTGACATGTACAACGAGTTAGGAGTATACAATAAATGTACGGGAAACTAGCAGAAGTACGATCAGTATGATCACTTTAATACTAATACAACATGAAATAATTAAAATACAACACTTAGTGTAGGGGGAACTATGGGAGACTTGGCAGAGTTTATTGGAGATTGTCAGGACTGTCCCATGTATTCCAAAATACTAAGCACTTAAAACAAATAAATGGAATGCTTATCCAATCTCTCTTCCAAATCCTTTATAAAATCCTCTGATTGATTCCTGTAGTTATCATGCAGTATTTTATATGTCCTACTAATTATCCCTTTTTAACAGCAACTTTTGTTTTAGATTCTACTAAAACTCTACCAGAGCAGGTCTTTCACACAGGATCCTCCTATCCCTTTATCTTTACCCATACACTGGTATCAATCTCTGATAAGGAAGACAATCAATAACCCGCAATCCAAATGCCTTTTTTGCATCTTCCTATTCTACTGCTTTTCCCTATCTTGTTACTTCCTCCCAATACCTTGGTTCCTTTGCCAGTTTTCTTCAATAAATTCCAGCCCCCTATTGCCTATTGTCTATACCCTAATTACAGTCATCCCTATTGGAAGAATCTCCTTTCTCCATTCCTGTATTAGGTTAGCTCTTAGAAAACTTTCTCCTACTTTATGAATATAATATTCTATATGGTTATTGTTCTCCTTAAGGATCTGCATCCAAAATCCAGTCTCTTCTTATTTCTTGAGCTTCCTTCCTATTTCATCATCATCCCTTTCCACTTTAAATTTCTGCTTGTGCAATATATAAGAACCTTAATTGTGTAGCTCTGAAATACCCTTCAAATCAGGTAATCTATAGTAGTTCTATTGGAAGGATCAACTTATCCCATTTGAGTCTTGCTGTCTTCCCCTCCCAGATAAAATCCTTCAACTCTATTAATTGCTAACAACAACTTCTCCTCTGGTTGATAAAAATATTCCTGCCGTGTATAAAACTAAGGGACTAAAAACATTTTCACTTTTTTGTATCTCGCTATCCATATCCATAAAAAAGAGCTTCCAATTTCTTAGTCTTTCTATTATCTTTAATTTAGTCTCTCTTCCTATATAGCCTTAGGTGCCATAACAGAATCATTTTTAACCTATACTCCTAAGTACATTTTATCATGCCTCCAAAAATATGGGCATTGCTGACCCAATTTTTGTGTGGGTACATAGTTTATAGCTATTATCTTTGCTTTATCTTCATTAATTTTGTATCCCACAAAGACTTGAAACAGTCTGAGAATGTTCCACAATACTGAAATATCATTTTCTGGTTTTATCAGGTACAAAATAATGTAATCTGCAAATAAAGCCAACTTTTCTTGATTACCATACCACCTATATCCTTGAATTTTGAGTCCCTTGTTTTCTTTGCCAGTTGTTCTAAATATAACACAAATGACAAAGGGGAAAGGACACCCCTGCCTGGTTCCTCTGTTCAAGCAGAAGTTATCAGTGAAGAACCCCTCAACTTTAATTTTCAACTTTGGTCCCATAGATATATATATATATATATATATATATATATATATATATATATATATATATATACATATATATATATATCCTCCTAATTAACCTTATTATTTTGTCAGGGAATGCAAATGCTTCCATTGGCCTACACATAAAATTCCAGCTTACTCTGTTGAATGCTTTCTCTCCATGAAGACCCACCATCAACAGTGGTGTTTTCTTAAATTCTGCTTCCCTCTGGATCATCATTGTTCTATTAATGTCGTCAGATGTTTGCCTCCCCTTCACAAAACCACATTCATATCTATCAGTTTTGGCATTACCTTTGCCATTTTTTAGCCATTATAGACATAAATATTTTATAATCATGGTTTAGAATCAGAATGGGCCTATATTAAGCTGGATCTGATAGGTCTTCACCAGCTTTAGGTATTATAGCCATTACAGCTTTCTTCCAGGATGTTGGTGCTCCTCCCCCTTTTAAAATCCTGTTAAACCCTTTCAGATCTTCATCACCTTCTTCCCTCTTACCTTCCAAACGTCCACAGGAGTACCATCTGTTCCAGGAGAGTTTCCTGTAGATGAGTCATACATCACCATTTTTATCTTATCTGTTCCTATCTTCTTAGCAATTGAGCCTTATCTACCTCTAACCTTGACATATTTAATTCTTCCATAAACATTTCCATTTATAATTTTTCTTGATTTCCATATTTCTCTGCTTTATATGGATTTTCATAAAATTCCCAAAATATTTCTAATACTTCTACAGGATCTCTGATTATTTTCCTTGTTATAGGATCCCTACGATTGGCAACAACCCTTTCTACTTTCTGTTGCCTGCGGCATTATGTAAAAAACTTATGTACTCTTGACTTATCAAAAAACAGTTGCTTAACATCAATGTTTTTAAATTCATGCATATTGTCCAGGTAGTACTGTATTTTCTCTTAAGCACTCTGCAGTTACGTGTCTTCTTCTTCTGTGAGATTCCCTCATTTCTGCAATAATTTAACCTTTGTTAGTCTCTCTAAATAATTCTTTATACTTCTTAACCATATTTATTTTATTTTTATTTGACATTTGTTAACCGGGTTAGTCCATCTGAGCCAATGGCCCATTTCAGTGGAGACATGAGGAGTAAAGCTCCAGCAATACAAACATAAAAAGATAACATAGTAGACAATATACAAAACCCAAGAAAAACAATCCAGCAATACAACATAAGCAAAAATTACATATGCAGCAATCAGGTGAAAAGAATAACTGTAATAAATAATAAAACAAAATAAAGTAAATACAACTAGTACATTTAAGTATTTACAATAATGACGTATCTTTCCCAAGTAGCATAATGTAGTATTGTCTAGTGAGCAGATTAGTCACTGAATTATTAGATGAAAACAGGCAGTGAAAAGAAAAAGAAAGGAAAATGCAGCTTATGGAGGATTTAGGCAAGGACAGGCTTCTGAGTTCAGAAAGTAGTGCTTGACTTCAGTTTTAAAGTAGCTGGAACTAGTGATGCTACGAATGTGAGGTGGTAGCCTATTCCATGCAAGGGACACAGAGTGTTTATAGAGGAGTTTACCATACATTTTGCTCGGTTTATAAATATCTAGAAGATGCTGGTCAGAACTACGAAGAGACTGGGTTAGGATATAAGGGGATACTAAGATAGGGAGTGATGGGCAGGCTAGTGGATTGTTGAGTAAGGAGTGTGTCAGCTGCAGCTGGGAAAGTAGTAAGAGCTGGGAGAATTCTAGCTATTGAAGCTGTTTCAGGGCAAGGCAATGATGGCATTTATAAGGTTGGTTACTGGTGAATCTGGCTATGTTATTATAAGCTTGTTCTAGTTTGGAGAGAAGGTTTGACTGGAGGTGAGTTAATATAGGGGAGGTGTAGAGGAGACATGGAAGGAGATAGGCTTGGGCAAGGGTGGGTTTGGAGTTGGGTGCAAGAAATTTATTTTTCCTGTAGAGAAAACCCAGGTTTATGTTATTTTTTTTTGATACAGTGTTGGATATGGATGTCGAATTGAGTTGTTCATTGATTATTGTACCCAGTAGCTTAGTGTGAGGCTCAGCTTTGATTAGAGAGTTAGCTAGTGAAAAAATAGTAATGGTAGATTTAAGGTGGGGGAGAGTTTTGGGGATAAATAGCAGGAGCGTAGTTGTTTTGGGGTTGAGTATAAGTTGATGCTCTGTGAGCCATTTTTCCACAGATGAGAAGGAGTTTTGGGTTTTAGAAGTTTAGAGATGTTGTCAGCACAAGAGATAAGAGTATTGTCATTGGCATACTGTATGAGGGAGGAGGTGTTGCAGGAGGAGTAAAGATGATTGGTGAAGATGTTGAATAGGAGGGGGCCAAGGATTGAGCCTTGAGGGACACCAGTTTGGATAGATAGGAAAAGGGAGCAAGCAGATTGCTATCTGACAGACTGGAGCCTATTTGATAGATAGCTTGACAACCAGTAAATACTAGCGGGGAGAGATTAAGGTCAGTAAGCTTAATAAGTAATTTGGAATGGGAGACAATATTGAAAGCTTTAGAGAGGCCGAGAAAGAGGCAAGACATGAGGAGGGTTTTGTCTCTTTTTATTTTATTTCTACCCTATTTTTAAATTCCATTTTCATTTTGTCCCAGGAATTTCTATCTTCCCTAATAACCCCCAAATAATTTCCACTACCCATTCCTTTAATTCCTCTCTGTTTAACTGCTAGGTGGGGAAGTGCCAGTGTCTCACTTTTATTTCATTATCTTGCATTTTTGTTTTAGTTATTATTGGCATGTGATCTGAAATAGCTGGTCCCTTCTCATTCCTCTTTAGGATTTCCTGCAAGTCCCATCGTTCTGCCATTTTCTGTGTCTTTTCCTTACATATGGCTGGATGTCTTCCATGACAACTTCTGCCCTGCTCTCCTTATGGTGGTAGTTCTCGAATGACCACCTCTGAGTTGGTTTGTCCATCATTGCTTGTCTCTGCTGTCTGCATCTGTCTGTCCACTTTGTTTTTCTTCTCCTTGCCCACTGTCTTTCATGACTAAATTCCTTCTTTATTTCTTCCCTTTACTCTGTGCTGCACTATTTTTGTGTACTAGTCTTGCAACCTCTTCTCATTTTTTGTTGTTGTCTGAATTTGTCATTCATTTTCTTACTGTTACTCACCCCTTGCCACATTTTTTTTTCTCTTCACCAGTCCAGCTTCATATTCTTCATTTTACTAGCTGGTGCAGTACCATCTGCAGATCAGTTCTATGTAGGAGCTCAACATTTTTCTACAAATTCCACAATCCCTGCCGTCCCAGAGCCAAAGACATTGTTTCATGTGCTAAGCACATCACCTATTTATCTCCCAATCAATGTGTTGAGTGTATCATTTTCTTTTCCTGCCATCATATTCTCTCTTTTTTCCCTTTTTATTATAGTTTTACCTGCACATGTAGTGTATGTTGTTCAGCACCTCACTAGGAACTCTAATCTCAAGTATTCCTCAATTTGACTCATCCATCCATCCATCCTTGGCCTGGTGAGGGTTTTAATGGTGCAAGGCTGAGCAGAGTAAACCAGACCTGCCTGCTACCATCAACAATCTCAAGCTTATTATTTTTTTTTAAGAAAACACTCTTTATTCAAATCTGTGCAACAGATTAGATAAGCATACTTACATGTGTGGTACAGTCTTAGATGTGATAACACTCAAAATGTAATAGTGCATTTTTTCTTTTTGATTGGTGTACCCTCTGCATGAAATTTAAATGTGATTTACCTTTGAGATATTTAACTTAACCTATCAATGATGTCATCTTTTGTTCAACTGTTACATAGGTAATCAATTCCCTGGTGGTACAGAATGCACACATTCTGCACCCTATATATCTAATTATCTTTATTCATATTCTTGATCACAAACATTCCCAATAGTGAGCTTTTAAACATTTCCCAGATTAAATTAATCATTCTTCACACTTATTTTTCATTCTCATTATTTATCCTGACTTTTATGCAATGACAACAATTTTCTTAGTTACATACTTCCAGAATAGTCAGATATTTTTTCATGTCAGACTCCACATAAAAGAGGCTTACAGGGCTATAATAATCAGTTAGATATATTCATATACCAGTTCTGATAACCAGATTAAAGACAAGTGACACCTGTCCTTTTATATGATAACCTGAATACTGGTGCATGCCTCAACTGCCCAATCACTTGTAATGAGATAATTTGCAATAAATGACAACTTTTGCTGTTAGAATTGCTTATTTATTGAGGCTTCCCTTGATACTATCATAATAAGAAGTGTCTGCTCGGGTCCCTGTTAGAAGAATGAATTCTCACAAGAGTGAATGTTAAAAAACTGAGCCAGGAACATCAAAAATCTTGAAGCTTGAACAGAATGGACATTGATCGTGGGGGATCACAGCACAGTGGGGTTTGGGATTTTGCTCCTTTCACCACTGCTGTGCTATTTTGGAGTTTATATATATATTTAACAGGGAGTGTACAGGGTGCAGGGAGGCTTTCCCCGATGCAAAAACAAAAAAAAAAACAAAAAAAACAAAACAATGTTGTGTTTGTCCTTTGTTTAGAACTTCCGGGCTATCAATGTTTCCAGCTCAGTCTTTTAACTTTTAACTTTGTGGATATTCAAACTTGTAATAGGGATCTGTATACTATTAGTTATTAGGACCAATACTGTTTATATGGCTCATTCTGAAATATCAGACCAAGAGATAAGATATTACTCCAGAAGCCATGGTCCATGTTTGTGTGTGTGTGTGTGTGTGTGTGTGTGTGTGTGTGTGTGTGTTTGTATAACAAATTTTACTCGTATTAGAACAGTATAAGCTAAATGTCCTCCCACCCATTTATGTTACAATAGAGAATAATTTTTTTTTAAATCAGGAGGTCCAAGAAATTTTAGAAGTAAACATGGCAATAGATGCAGCCATTCTGTTCTGTAAAAAACATGAACATACTACCAGTCTGCACATTCACCATATAAATCCATTTCTACAATAATTCCTCAGTGATTCAGTCCACTGAATATGATTAGATGTAGACTGCTTCGTATACCTTCACACTTATTGGGCTAAAATGTACAACTCTCAGAAAGCACTTCTTTAGTCCTGATTTTTTTTATACAGGTTCAGACTGGCATCATTTTCATAATTTAAGTTTTAGCTAATTCCCTACATGTGACCATCAGACCCTTCTACGTAACAGACTCTCACGCATTTAACTGTTATTAGAGGCTTGACTAGAAATCCCCACCAGGGTAGGCACTTACCTCTGAAGGATGAGAGCCTTTCAACTCATTAACTCTAGGGAAGAATTCCCGTGGGTACTAAAGCCTAGCAACCTTGAGTTAGACAAAAATAGCAATCAGAAAGTGCAAAATGATTCATTGCAGTTAAATCAGATTGGCATCCCTTCCAACCATATTTTATGAGCTATACATTGGGGAATTATTCAGAAAAATATTGCACTGAGTATGTTGTAATCCACCCAGGAGCTATTAATTATGAAGATATTAAATAATCCCATAGCAAAATGATTCAATGGACACCAGCAAAGAAAGATACCCTACTGTATAACCATACACAAGTTCCCTATCTTTGTACAAAACTTAGTTTTGTTCTTGTACCAAGACATCTTGAATAGAGGAATCAAAAATGATCTATTCCTGAGCACCCCAAGGCACATATACATCAGTCTCAATAGGCCATCATCCACTGCTGTGGGAATATTACATCAAGATTCATAGGATGTTCCTCTGTGGAACATTCTGTTACCCTGCTTCTCAAATGTTTCCTAAAAAAAATCACCCAAGATCAGGACTGTTAACACAATATTACTCCTGCTGAAACTATTTGGAAACAGTATTCGGAAATATTTTTAACAAAACCCATCCATTTATAAACAGTGTAAATGTGAATGCCCTTCTGTCTGTTGGGCTTACCCATTTAAATAAATAAAATAAAATTATTGTAATGTTTCATCTGAGCCATGGTTTTGCAAATACAGGACCATATGTATAAATATAATTTGTTTAAAACACTGTAATGTTGCATCTGAGCCATGGTTTTGCAAATACAGGACCGTATGTATAAATATAATTTGTTTAAAACACTGTAATGTTGCATCTGAGCCATGGTTTTGCAAATACAGGACCGTATGTATAAATATAATTTGTTTAAAACACTGTAATGTTGCATCTGAGCCATGGTTTTGCAAATACAGGACCATATGTATACATATAATTTGTTTAAAACACTGTAATGTTGCATCTGAGCCATGGTTTTGCAAATACAGGACCATATGTATAAATATAATTTGTTTAAAACACTGTAATGTTGCGTCTGAGCCATGGTTTTGCAAATACAGGACCATATGTATAAATATAATTTGTTTAAAACACTGTAATGTTGCGTCTGAGCCATGGTTTTGCAAATACAGGACCATATGTATAAATATAATTTGTTTAAAACACTGTAATGTTGCGTCTGAGCCATGACTTTGCAAATACAGGACCATATGTATAAATATAATTTGTTTAAAACACTGTAATGTTGCATCTGAGCCATGGCTTTGCAAATACAGGACCATATGTATAAATATAATTAGTTTAAAACACTGTAATGTTGCATCTGAGCCATGGTTTTGCAAATACAGGACCATATGTATAAATATAATCTGTTTAAAACACTGTAATGTTGCATCTGAGCCATGGTTTTGCAAATACAGGACCATATGTATAAATATAATTTGTTTAAAACACTGTAATGTTGCATCTGAGCCATGGTTTTGCAAATACAGGACCATATGTATAAATATAATTTGTTTAAAACACATTTTTAACAAATAGGTGCACTTGCTTTTTCTCTCATGATACTCATATTATTTAGAAGGTGGTAGATCAAACCATCTCCTAGCATATTAGCCATGGCCTCAACTCAAATCCCACTTTGAGCAGTATAGTTATCTTTACTAAATACCTTGCCCCCATTTTTAGGAAAATGTTCGCACCCTCTCAAAACAGACACTGTTATTACATAGTCAATGAGCACTCTTTTGGTCACCATATGTCAGTTGTGGTTATTAAGTCCTTGTGCTATGAAAGGCTTTGTGCTTTTTGTCTTCAACATTTTCACAGAAAAAACAGTGTAATGAACACCTGATCTATAGTCCTAGTATTTCATTATAAGGTCAACAACACCTACTAGAGAAATAGATTTCTTACCAATACTTAAACTTCCTCTACACAGCAAGTAAAGTACCTCCCTGTCTACCTTCAAAGCCAGGCTTGATGACTGGATTTGTAACCACAAATTCATGCCTAGTATTTCTGAGTGTGATCCTTTGCCCAGAGGGAACTATTCTACTCTTGTCATTGCAAGTGGCAGTGTGTGTGTAAGCTTTTCAATGGCTCTCGAGCCATAACCTTAGTTTTAATCTATGCACGTATGAACCAATGAACAAATCCACATACTGAATATTCTCCACACCTTGGATCTGCCTTGATATCCTCTCCATGGAGAAGAAGCTCCAAGTTGAACTTTCCCAGTTAACAAATGTTAAATAAAATAAAATAAAATATAAAAAAAAAAAATACTCACTTGGCAAAGTTTTATGCCCACTTTGAATTTGACTTAATGCTGAGACTACAGACACAGTTCTCATTCCTCAAATACATAGACAGAATGGCACACAGCTGTGACCCTGGGACCCCGAACAGTTGTAGCATCTCTCTTAAGGCATTATAGCATTTTCTGCAATCACTAAGTGGTATGTAGTCGCATGCCTTCCTCATGAATATAAAACACATGCTGACAATACTAGCATACTCCCATGACAAAGAGCTGAATCATTGTTTCACAACCAGGATAGATTCCACTTTATTTCTTCTAAATTAGAGGCTTAGCTCTTGGATGAAGTTTTCTTTCCTGCATCCTGTGGTATGCTTTTCCAGGGAAGCTAATGTATCTGATTACTGTATAAATAGAACACAGCCTCCTGCCTCCCATTTTTTGAAAATGCAGGAATGCTGAAGTTCTCCAACTTGAGTAGAAACTGTTCCCAAATGTAGTCTGCATGGGTCCTGAGACTCCTGTGGATAACATTCCAGGCTTAAAATGAAAACAAATATTAAATAGATGTGGTTAAGGTTTATTTAAGCCTTTATAAAGACTTTGTCTGCCATTAAGTTTTTTTATCCACTAACTTCATTCCAGATACTGGGAGTAACCCATATTAGCTGTAGTCTTATGCTAAAATTCCTTTAATTGCAGTATTACAGATAAGTGCAATCTTGAACATATAGAAACACAAGCCCAGTGCCTTGGGAAACCTTTTTATGAATCAGATAAGTATTTTCGTTCTGCCTGGACTTCTTCAGATCTTATTGAAATTGAGTCAACTGATGATTATAGACATGATGGCTATATTTATTGATACTTGCAATGGGAGGGAGGAGTCAGACATGACATTGTCAGTTCTCTCAGATTTGGTTGGTGGAACCTATTTTGCTTATAGAGTATGTGCTATTGATAAGAGAGATGTCAATCCTCATTTCTATGTATTTTGAGAGAGAGAACAAACTCTTTCAGTGCCAAATCCCCATCCCCTTTACAGATACAAGTTTCAAAAAAATTCAAAGGATAACCACCATTTTGTTCTTGTGAAGTTAATTGTGTTAAATCTAAGTGTACGTAGTTTATGAAATATATGTTTATTTAAAAAAAATGTCATGCTGTATGATCTTTAACTTTTCCCTTTGTGTTTAGACCTTATTTTAATCCCATTTGTCCACTTTTATGGGACTGTATTCCAATATCTGCTAAATTGAAAACTGTTCTAAACCATTCTATTAGTCATATTATGATGACATTATGAACTTGCCATATTTCTAATTAATAATTCATACTCACTGTCAGCTTTTACTGGACATATCTCATCTTTTACTGTCCACTGGAGTCCAGTTTTATAGGTACCATATGGAAGTATCCATTACTATTTTAGCCTTTTATACAGCAGCAGCATTTATCAGAGTTAAACCACATCAATTTGTTAAAATGTAATTTTAGAAAATCATTTGCTTTTATGGGACTATTTTAACGTTTTGTCTTTCGTATCTTTTCAACAGTTATATTAATCAGACTTAAGCTAAATCAATTTTACAAATCTTTAATACTGGAAAATTGTCTGCTGTTATGAGACTATTGCAAATGAAAGAATTAGGCTTCCAAAATGAAGATAGTGGATAAAAAGCTTAAGGACATACAAAGTCTTTTTATAACAGCACTACTTTATTTCCAAACTTCACAATGACAAAACCGCATGCAGTTCTCATGCATGGTGCACTAGTCACTCTCTGAACGTTGGTCCAACCTGTTGTACCATAAATGATAAAGCCCAGTGTTTCATATGATTAATTATATAAGAAAACAACCCAGATCTAAAGTAAACATTATCTCTGTGCTCAGTATATAAATTTTCCTTAAGCTTGGTACCAATAATCATTGCTATTTTTTATCATTGATGTGGTCTCTCAATTTCCCCACTGCTTGAGGAGGCTTTTTCAAGTTGTGAATTTACTTCTACAAGAAACCATAATCAGTATCAAGCTTGGCATTCTCCCCACCCAACTGCCTTTTTCTTAGCTCCTATACAATCCTTTATTGCTCATGTAGGGCCCTGTCCCAGATCATCCATTTATCTCTGTGGACACTACTGTTCCTGTACTTTATCACCTCCATCTCTGCATTCTTTACCTCTTCCATTATCTGTTTAACCACCACATTCTTGGAATCCTTTTTGATTTCCACAGTCTCTTTATACTTTTTTGGCAACTTTAAGATCAGTGCTAATAAAGCCTTGACTTTAACCCTTTCTTGCAGGCCTTCTACCCAGTTAAAGAAACAGCGTATTTCTTTAAATATCCAAGGATATCCCAAGACCCTACCAATTAAGGGCTGTAAATCTGTTTTAAAATCAACTAACTCACTATAGGATCAGAAAATGTGTCCCCCAGTCCCCTACCTGATCCTGACTGCATCTCCAACAGTGTGACCTGACTATTGGGAACATTTTGTGTAGTCTATCTGGGGTGTGAAAATGTTTGTGCAGGCACTTCTATGAAAATGTTTTAAATGTTCTGGATTTTGTTGCTATTGTTAGGGCCTTATATATCACAGACCATTGCTTTCCTGTAATTATCCTCCCTGTCAGCGTTTGCCAAATATTTGCTTGTGCTAAATTTTTCTTGTCTTTTATAACTGCTTGATAGAATCTAGAAATAAGTCTCTTGTTTTCCTCTGATCTTGCCTCCAATAACAGTTTAACTAACTCTGGTCTCTCCTGATCCCAGTTGCTGAGCTCAGTGTCATATTTTCCCAAAAATCCATGTAAGCCTCTATACTTTATTTCCAAACTTCACAATTACAAAACTGCATGCAGTTCTCATGCATAGTGCACTAGTCAGTGTTTCATATGATTAATTATATAAGGGACACAACCCAGATCCAGGGTATACAATATTTCTGTACTCTGCATATAAATTGTCATTAAGTCTGGTACCAATAATCACTGCTCCTAATGTCTGAGCTCATTGTCATATTTCCCCAAAACTCCATGTAAGTTTCTATATTCCAGAATTTCTCTTTGTCCAGGTTTGCATTTCTCTTGTAAATCTGGTCATCTCATCCTATCTGCCTCCCCCTCTTCTTATCTGATCAGAAATATAACTTTCTTTCCTTTCTTTGACATTTTTAAATGACTGACTTCTCCTTGACCAGCTCTTGTTTCACTAAACCAATGAACCACAGTTCAAATTTCCAATTTTGATATTTTTTAGTGTTGTCTACTCCCTGCAGATTTTTATATATTAACCTCAATATTTCTTTTTCCTTCTTTTCATAAAGCCTGTTACTTGTCCTGTGCACCAGTGGGATAAAGCCCCCTGTCTAAGGACCATCCATTTCCATTTAGAGTCATAATAACTGTTTTGTATATAATATACTAAGTGTAGTTAGACTGCTCTGTGATACTCCTGTAAGTGCAGTAGGGGCAAGCTCCCCCATTCTAGAACTACCTTTTACCAGCCTACATTAGGGCCCATATTTTTCCAGATGTATTTCAATACTTCCTTCCTTATTTGATGCCAGAAATTCTTGCCAGGATTGCATATAAATGCCTGTGCAGGGTAAATGACCAATAGAGCAATAAACATTTCTAGTGCACGTATTCTCTGGTCTAGATCTACTCTCATTGTTTTCCATCTTTTTAGTAATTTAGAAATCTTCTCTTTAACTTTCTTCTGTGATTCTTCAGGTGAAATCTTGGTTGCCTTAGCTATTCATACTCCCAAGTACCTTATCCTGTCATATCCCCACAGTTGAGGGAAGTTCATTCACTAAGTCAAATGTGGGAGCATAATACACACTTATTGCCTTTGTTTTGTCTGTATTTATCTTCTAACCTTACAACTTTTGGAGGGTAATGAATACCTTGTGGATGTCCTGTTTTGGGTTTGTGAGATAGAGTATAACATCACTGCAATCATAGCTAATTTTTTTTTGCCTCACCTCCCCATCAGTTATATCCCCTGATAGAAGAATGTCTTATTTTTGGTGCTAAACATTCTATGTACAAGGCAAACAATTAAGGGGACAGAGGCCAGCCCTGTCTGGTGCCCTTCCCTATCGAAAAATGTTGGATCATCTCTGCAGTAACATTCAAAGCTGCATTAGAGCCTCTATCAGTTTCTTGCAAAATATGGATAAAAGGGGTGGAAATCCCATCTTACTCATGACCTTCCAGAGATACCTCCAGTGTAGCCTTTCATACGCTTTCTCTGCATCCAAACCTATCATTACAGGGGTCATGTAGGGGTCAGAGGTCTTCTGCTTCAGTTTCTTCAAATGCATTTTTAAAATCTTGTCAAAAGTTTGTTGTCCCTGCGTAAACCACAAAACCAATGGATTCTGAGCAGCAAGAAAAACAAATAACACCACAAACCACTCAATGACAGCTACTGGATCCAGTGACGAAAATAATTTAATATCCAGTACCAAATCACAAAGTTCACATCAAATTAATTCAATTGAGCAATAATCATTCAATTAACATATTAAATACAATTACAGTTGTATTTAGTATGTTAATTGAATGATTATTGTTCAATTGAATTCATTTGATAAGGTATAAAAGAGATGATTAGTTACACAGTATTATTCTGAAGAAGTTCTCTTGTGAGGAATGAAAGTGCTTGCGCTTAATCTGTGAACTTTGTGATTTGGTACTGGATATTAAATTCTTTTTGTCATTGGATCCAGTAGCTGTCACTGAGTGGTTTGTTGTGCCATTGTCTAAAGCCAGACTGATCCATAGCCACTATCTTAGGCTGAAGTACAGTTAACCTGTTCATACGTATAGAAGCAAATATGTTATTGTCAGGGTTAAGCAGTGAGACTGGATGGTAGGAACTGGGATTGGCTGGTCCTTTACCATTTTTCAGTACCAGGGAGTTCACTGCATTTCTCTAGGAGTGTGGTATCCTCTGGTACTGCATTATCTCATTAAATAATCTGGATGCAAGAGGAAGGATTTGAGCCTGATATTCCTTCCATAGCTCATTGGGTAGATCTTCACCCTGGGGGATTTGCCCATGACTTGTTTTCTTATCTGAACTTCTGTCTCTTGAATGGCAATAGGTTTTATACAATCCAGTGCTCTTTGTTCTGAAACTGTAGGGATCATTAATCCCTCAAAAAATTCTGCCATCTCTACTAACCATTGTCATGATCTGTCCAGTGGGGAGGAGGGTCATGTAACACCAGATAACAGTTCCTGAGTATATCTGCAATTTTATTGGGGTGCCTAGCTATTTTCCCTGTTTTGGGGGGGTCCCATAATTTAAATATACTCCTTTCAACCTTTTCTTGTTTTAGCTTTGCAACCAACATTTTCTGCATCTTTGTTGTGTCATCATAGAATTTTAACTTGAGGGCTACTTGATTTCTGTCTATATATTCTTATATTTATTCCATACCCCTTTCAAGTCTTCTAACTCCTTTCTTTCAGCTTCTCCTAACTCTGGGTCCCTTTCTTCTATCCCTTTCATCCTATTTAAGTTTGATTTACTAAAATCTCTCAGCCCTCTTTTGGCTCTTATCTTCTGCTTACAGAGCTTATCTAGCAACTCTAACAATTTCCCAGTAGCTCACTACCTCCTGGTATGCTTCCTGCTTACCCATAACTATTTTCCTAAGCAACTGCATGATATTTTCTTTCCTCTCAAACTTTTTTAGTCACCAGTTTCCAAGTCTCCAGTGTTTCTTCCCATTGAATATGAACCTAGGTTTCATCATTATACTTAAGTATGATTATATTGAGTTATTATATCTGTTACATAGAACTCATGTTCCTTGGTCACATATGCTTTTCAACATATTTACCAACAACTTAGACTTTGCAAAATGTCAAGCATCCCTCATACAATATGCAGATGACTCCACTTTAATCTGTACTGCCAGTAACCCAATTACTATATAACACATCACCCAATAGTCATTTTCATTAGTTGAAAGCTGGATAAATAACTCCCGGCTTCTACTCAGTCTAAAAAAGCATAGCTGCTATAACTCCTCCCAAAATCTCTTACACACCACAAACAACATTTCTTAATAACACCCTCTGATAACATCTCTATAATAGGCATCATCCATATCAAAGTACTAGACATGATAATTGAGGATAACCTGAAAGTTTACTTACATGTGCAACAGGTTATCAAAAACTCACCAAAAATTAGGGACACTCAATAGGAAACAAAACTACCTAACTGATTCATCCAGGAAACTGATGGTCTCTGCGCTCCTGCTTCCCACTTTTTTCAAGCACAACTTAGATCTTTGAATAGGAAACAGAAAATTTGCCCCAGGACTGACCCTGTACTACTAATGGACGGAGGCAGCTCCTAAATGCATTTTTCCAGGTATGGGTCCCTTCAAATTATCTATGGTATGATCCCAGTTATTCTCATTAGAGAGTAATATATAATTATCAACAATGGGATGGGTAAGGCCAATGAATAACCAAATAAGATAGGTTATTTCAAGAACAAAATGGGAAATTGGCTAGGCTTAAAATGTCCCACAAGGGTAGATTAGCCTAGTACTTACCTATGAACCTATGAATTATATCACTCACCAGTACTGCTTAGCCTTCAAGCTTCCATCCAATACAAACTAAACCAGTGCTACAATAAAACAGCAAAGTTTACCAGTAGCTGACCGAACAGATCCCATCACTGCATAGCCCTGAAACAGACTGATTACCTTGAATTACCTGAGAAACTTACTTATACCCAACTACTTCTAGTCCACAAATCAAAATCCAAGCCAGAGCAAATTAAAGCCCAGTGAGACTTATTGCATACATATGCTCTTGTTAGGTCACCTCGACCTGAAAACAGAATGCCCCTTACTACCTATAAACCACAGTTGTCAGCAGGAACCTCTTTCTATTCCAGCTGTGTAGCCCACTCCTGGAACTCTGTCTCCTTATTAAACATATTAGCAACCTTCCCAATTTCAAGAGCGATCTAAAAAAATGTCTGACACCTGGACCTCTGCCTGCATAACCTTCAAAAGAGATACATGACCACCTACTTACTATATGCGTTTCTTACTCTGAATCACTAATACCTCCATATCTTAGCAGGTAGTAATGGCCTCACATCAAAGGTAACTCTACTTTAATGATACCATACTACTAAGGTATGATCTTCTACCTTTTCATCCTAGTAACCAAAACATGCTACTGTTTACTTCCTCCCTAGTATCCTTCTATAACATTATTATCTAATACTAATCATCTCTCTCTCTCTCTCTCTCCATGTCCTTATTTTTCCCTCCTGCATATTACTCCTCCTCATCTCATTCTATTGCTCTGTCTGGTTTGTCATCAGAATACTGTTATTTTCTCTCCTCTGTCTACTATTAGAAATATAGACAATTATTTTGAATAACTGTATATCACTTTACTCAGCACAGGCTGTCCTGTTCTGCAGAATGTCTTGCTACTTGCAATATATACCATATTCGTGATCACAATTTCTCCTAGGAATAGTCTGAAAATGTATTTCAATCAGTTGTGGGGACTCTTATCTACTGTATACAGCACACCCCGATCTATTTTAAAGTGTTTTATCTGTCGTGGGGCTTTTCTCCCTTTGTACATAATTACTTGTCAACTTTTGTTTAAATGTTTTTGAATATGTTGTGGAACTTTTCTCCCTGGGTCTCCACTGAAAACGGGCCATTGTCTATGCTGGGATTTTCTGAGTACCAAAGCAGAAATAAATAAAAAAAATAATAATAATAATAATAATATTAAAACCAAATAAATAAATAAATAGCAGCCTTGAGGGAAATGGTTGCAACATTTGCAAATTGACACCTGACAAATGAAATGATTTATCACCATATGGTGGAAAAAAAGACTTTCCCTGGGATTCATTAACAGTTGTGTAGTCTCCACACAGCCTCCATGATTTAAGCATGTTAGCGAGATGAGCAGTATGCATATTTGATTAGTGCTGCTGCTCATAATATCTACTCATTTATAAGCACCTTTTTGTTGCCAGCAATAGTGTTCCCAACCAGAGATGGATCATGCTCAAATGAGGCTCTAGGCTCGGTAATGGATCAGGGCCTCCCAACAGCAGCCCCCCTGGAAGCCCCCACCCCCACCACAGCCATTTCAGTGTCCCATTATATGGCTGTTTCTCCTCAAATACCATAAACACTGTTCAAATCTGTCAGTGTGCATACTGTTTTCTTCTTTACTTCTACAATGATTAGAGATATTTAAATTTTTTATTTCAAATTTTACAGCACAAACACTGATAGCTACCTGCAAAACAAAAGAATACAATCTCACAATGAAAGCAGACTTAGCATGAACAGTAAGCTTCTCTGCTCTTGGAACTCACATTCATTGCAACAGCATTGAAACTCACATTCAAAGAAAATGCATCTGGTCAGTGGTGGATTAAGTTTATCTTTGTGCTGTTTTCGAACCATAGGCCCTGTGTTTTTTGAAGTACCATCCTGATTGTATTAAATTATATTTCTTGTATAATACATCACCACTTGTTAGAGTATGTTTTACATTTGTAGGTTTGAACATTTTTCTAGTAAGCAATGAAACGTATGAACCAAGAATAAAAAAATACCCATTATAGAACATTTAAACCACAAAGGTGACTCAAACTCCTGTCACTACAATCCACCAATATCAGTCAATATACACAAGCTCTGCAGAAGTAAAAGTCATTTGAATAATTTCACATTAAAGAGATCTATAACTAATGAAGAGGTTGCTGCTGCTGACATGTTTCATGTACAAATTTAATGCCTGTAGCCAGTGAAGAATAAACTGCTCATGTACATTACAAAAAAAAGTTGGTAAGCTGGTAATATTACAAAAGAGAATGTCTGTCAAACTGGCAACAGATACATAGTTACTAGGCATCTCATCCAAAGGAGGGCACACTCAGGAGTGCAGCACCACCATCCCTCTTGAAGGGCACTGCAGTATTAACACTCCATCGACATAGTGCAGGAGCAGAACCCACAGCCTTCTGCACCAAAGGAAAGGTATGCTTTCTGTTGTGTTACTAGCACTGCTTACAAATCTGATAGCATAAACACCGATGATGGCCATTCACTAAACAAAACAGTTGCACATTGGAAACAGACTTATCATGAACAAAAATAAATTTCTCTTCCCTTGAAACTCAACATTCCTTGAAAACGCAATGGAACTCAACATTCCTTGAAAATGCACAGAAACTCAGCAGTCCTTGAAAATGCACTGGAACTCAACAGTCCTTGAAAGTACACAGAAACTCAACATTCTTTGTAAATGCACAGAAATTCAGCATTCTTTGAAAATGCACTGAAACTCAACAGTGTTTAAACATATACTGGCTCATGACAGTTTAGTAGTTGGTACAGAAGATTCAGGCTCTAGTATCCTGTAAGCAAGGTACAGAGTTTGATTCTGAATAAATTAACAAACCTGCCATCCCTAATTAGGACATTACACACACACACACACACACACACACACACACACACACACACACACACACACACACACACACACACACACACACACACACCTAACCTGTTTTATCACTTGTAATTCTCCATAAACGTCCTCTGGAATGGCATCTCTCAATAACTGTTCTAATATGTGTACAGGCAAACAGAAACTTTCCATAACTACCCTAATGTGTGTATGGAAAAACAGAAACTCTCCATAACTGTTCTAATGTGCTTGAACACATACATAGATGCTACTATAGACATGCTCTGTGTGTGTTCTTAAAGGAGAAATGTACACATGAAGAGAGTGTTTTTAAAGAAGAAGTTTTGCTGCAGTGGGTCCCCCTAAGTCAGCAGTGGGCCCCCAAACCAGCAGGCCCTAGGCAACTGCCTAGGTCGTCTAGTGCTGGATCCGGCTCTGTTCCTGGCCATGGAAAGGTGCTTGCAAGCACGAACACAGAATTTAAGCAAAATAGTTTGCTTATAGGTAAAACTAAGATAGGAGCATGCACTGTATCTCAGAAATATTAACAGCAAATACAGTGAAAGAATTCTGAAGGAAGGGAAGTGAAATGGGGGAATTATACACAAATAATATTGATTGTATTGCATATCTAATTAGTGGCGGGGAAATGGGGAAAGTGTACTCATATACTGCTGGCAAATATGCTGTAGTGTCAAAGTAAAATTTCTAATATAAATCCTGTCATATTGATGTGATGATAATTAGTGTCAATGACAATACATGACATATGCACATAAATAAAAACAGGCATGCCCACAAAGGATGTGATAGGGATATTAAGCTGCAGTGTAACAACAGGGAGTTAAAATGTGTTATACAGGTTAATAAAATGCTGAGATGAGATATGTTACCAAGGACAGAAGATACATTATGGAATGAATGCATAGACTGCAGTTATTGCATATGAGATGCTTATACAGGGAATTTATGTAGCCAGATGACACCACTGCTGTATTTTCCACCTCAGCATGTATACACAAGAAAAAATTACAGCTGTTATGTCAAATACATCAGAAAATGGCATGTCTTGGAAAAGAAATGTCAGTGAAAGGGGTTTATCATCTATGAACGTGGAATAGACAAGCAAGTTTTATATAATTGTGTAAATGCTAAATGGTAATCTAATAACACACAACATACATAAGTGACAAATGACAACACAGATCAGATGAAATGTCATGATTTCTGGATTTCCATTGCTGATTTGCAAACATCTCAGACATCATTAGACTGGGTATGCGCACATGAAATTACAGGGAACAGTAACATAATAGCAATTCAACAGCACCAACACACAAGAAAGTGTTGTAATACAGGACTAATAACAGTTTGTGGTAGTCTGGCAGCATGCCCTACAGTAAGAAACATTTATGGAAGCTCTTCTCTACCATTAAGCTGTACAGTGTGATGAAACAATTGCAGTAATAAAGAAAATACAGAGCATAATTATTTTGGGAATATGTAGTGCCTGTGAGCAATGAATGACATAATAAACATTTGCATCATGTCATTTTCAAACACATGCCAGGACAGATATCAGAGAGATGCATAGCAATCATGGACACCACAGTAATACACATATCGGTTATGCCATGAAGAACACCTTTGAAGGGCTTACAGCACTTTTCTATCATAAGGGGTATAGATGCCCTGCCTTGTACGACAAGGCCTAAAAAGGTGGTCCCCTGACTGTGCTATAACTGTTGTCTTTGTGTAAGCCACTGCAATCTGATATGATTCTCTGACAGACAGATGTTATCAGATTCAAACCTCTGCTTATTATATTAGGCTCTCTCCAGTCCTCTGTAATGACTGCATATGCCACATCAGATAGCAATGGAAGCTGTCACAAATAATTGAAATTGAAGTGTGCATTAAGAAGGGAGTTATGAATATAATGTGAACAATCAGATTTAGTCAGAATGCTGGAAAGGAGCTACACATGTTACTATCCACAATACAGTGAGCAGTACAGTATAAATTCTTCTTTGACATGACAGCTATTTCCATCATGTAGTACACACATTGTCCCAGAAATGAACCACAGTCTATCTGTTTGGGTATGCTATACAAGCCAATACTCAATGCATGTGGAACAGGAGCACTCACAACACAGCATGCCATGAATAACCATTTCATTGCCATGCAATCACAACCTGTGATTATATATATCATTGTCCAACATAAAAATGGCTAAGAATAACTAGATGCAATGGTGTTTATGTAACATCAGTACATTCATATAATGTTGCCTTTCAGGAATTGAAGAGCAAGCTATGTGATTCTACCAACTAATGATGTGGATGAACCACAATGCCATGTAGCAGTCTTGATATAAGTGTGACTCTCCACCTCTGCTAACTTACTACATCATATGTATGTGTTGTAAACAAGATCTTTAAGATAAAAGGGATGGTGGAGGTTACTCCCACTGCAAATGCACACATTATAACTGTGGTGGATGCCATTCATGCATTACAGTACAAGGTCCAACAACAACAACAGACACTGAATGTGGATGTTGAACACATGAGCAATTGACAACACAAAATACATGATATGGTAGAAGTGTCACCACAATTGTTTGGTATGTTATTGCTGCAAGGGATCTGTGTACCTGTAATTGCTGTACTAAGGCAACAACATCCAGAATGTTGTATCATTCTCTCGTGTCAGTGAATAATGCTTCTTACATATGTTATTTAAGGAAAATGTAATCGCATGTCATGATTACTCTGAATAAAAGCATTGCTGTGTGAGGAAATTATCATAGATTTTTGTTAAGAGGAATCAACATCTATAAGTATACACAGCAGGTGTTTGACAACAGTTTTAGCAACATGTACCATCATAATAAGACTGACACAGTGTAGTCTGAGCAGTAATGGCTGGATTTGAACTAACTACCTAAGCTCACAAACCTCAGATTTGTGCCTGAATCACAAGCATCACATGACACGTTGAGGCATGACTGGGACTGTGCACAGTTACATGGATGACATTACCATTGCTTATTAGCTGTATGTTTATACTAAAAAGTGGTTGAAGTGCACAATAACACTGCAGCTACACACGCGCGCACACACACACACACACACACACACACACACACATGTTTGAAGAGTACTATACACAGCATGAGGGTGAATACCACACTCAAGCTGGCCTCAAACATCCTACATATGTAGTTACAGAATGTGCAAAAGACAGCATCAAAGTCATGCAACACAGGAGAATTCACATTCCATCTGTGACATACTGTGGTTATGTTAGCATTATGCAATTGTGAGGCCTAAAAGTTATTTTCTCTGGGGATGCTAGTATTTGCTAATGTAACACTGTGCCACTGTAAATCCATCTCATAAGTGGAAGAGTACATAAAGATGTTGTGGGGTGGCCACTGGTATATGACAATAATCACAGTCACACTATTTAAGTAGGGATGAACTCGAACCACCTAACTCTCTACTTATACCATCTATACAGCACGTTATCACCAGCCAGTGCCACAGGAGAATATTGAGTACAAGTGAGGCATACAGCATCAGCAGTGTATTGTCAAGGAGATGTGTCTGACTTTTACAGCCAGCTGGGGTTGCAAAAGTCCCCACTGCAAATGTGTGTAAACCAATCCTGAATTTATTTACAGTCACACACACTTGTAGAAGTTAAGCACTACTGTATTCAAACCTCCAGCCTATCTATTTATACACTGAAGAGAGTGGTGTAAGAAACATAAGCACCACAGGCGAAGTCTGACATTTAAAATGCGACAGTTCACTTTAGAAAGGATGACCTCATCAGTGTGTTGTACCAGGGGTGTAGCCAGACACTATAATTTCATAATCTTATTGCTGCCCCAAACCCACCTGTCATTTGAAAAACCGAACACCCCCCACATAGCAAAAGTTTGCATCACTTTCCCTCTAAAACCATTAAGTAGATATTTTTTTCAGTCCATGCAACTCTTATTGGAGGCATTAATTTAAACAGCTGTGGACATAGTATGGCCTAAATAAGTCATGTTTTTTCTAAGCAATGTATAGAAATTTGTGCTAAGTAGAGTACAAAGAGTGTGCCTAATTACAACCTTGTATTGCAAAGAAGTTGTGGTTTTGAAAGGTGGTATAACATGATGGTGTAGTCATATATCAGTTTAAAATGTTTCTCTACAACTAAAGTTGATTGAGCACAGCTGTGTTGGAGGACATGGTCACCTAACTGTAAGTGCACCCTCCCCCCACAAGTTTTCCATATTGAGCCAGCCACCTACCTATCTAGTTGCACAATTTAGAGAGCACTGTATTACTTGCAAGGACAACAGGAAAAGTCAGTCTGTGTTTCAGTAAAAAGTGGGATAAGGGAGCTGTGTGCGGAGTGAAATGTATTCTCCTCATAGGAAGTGGATATCGGAACAAGCATAACAGACAGACACACACGTTTCCCATGTTAAGTATCGAATCTCCTACCTATCTAGTTACACAGTCTTGAGAGCACTGTATGAATCACAAGCACCACAGGAGAAGCCTGACTGTTTAAGGGAGAGAGGGCAGTTTTGTCAGGATGTTTTGTGTTTCAGAGAGGTTTAGCAAGTCACACATAAGACAGTGCCCTGCAGAATAACAGTGATGTATTATGTGAGAATAGGTTAAGCAAACTTTTAACACATTTGTAAGTGTAAACATTGTAGAGAAGACATACATTAAAGGACCAGATTAACTGAGTCAACATCATTCTGAAATCAAGACAACCTGTTGACAAAATTAATACAGACATACAGATGTTGTGCAACATGCAACAATTATTATTTGATTTTCTTTTTTTTTTATGTTACTCTTTGAGCTTAGTGTTGCCAAGCTGAATTGTGCTGCCGATGACAAAGTATTAGTGCATGAATAATCACATCATCAAGCAGTATTCTGTGTTGCTCTGTGCAAACTTTTGTGCAAGATCAGTATAAGACATACAGATATTTAAAGCAGCAGAAAGCACCCCTGTGCTACCAGGCTATAACTCATTCCACACCTTTCAGCCCCAGAACATGGACCAAAGCTCCAAAGGCAGTGGTGTCTCCATACTCATAAAGGATATGCACACCTACAGACTAGTAGCCCAGCATAACGAATCTGAGATACTCCAGGTACAACTAACATTGGGTAAGATAGCGATTCAGGTCTTAGCCTGCTATAGGTCCCCAACCACGTCCCAAGACTCTCACTCCACATTCCTAAGCACCCTGGAAACTATTAAGATCCAACCCAATGCTCTCATACTAGGTGACTTCAACTACCCCTCCATCAGCTGGGAAAACTACTCATGCACCAATGCAGTTGCCCAACGCTTCCTGGAATTCATCAATTCCAATGCCCTGGACCAGCTCATTCTTACCCCCACTAGAGGAAGCAACATCCTTAAGCTGGTTATTACTAACATGGGCAACCGTTGCTCTACACCAATAGTCAATTCCTCTCTGGTTAGATCCGACCACAAACTAATCACCATGGAAATCCACATCTCACCCACAGCCCCCACAAAGGCATCCAACATGAAAAACTTCTCCAAAGCTGACTTTGGACTACTAAAAACAGAGGTGCCTAACTTTATGGCACCCATGCCAATGGAAAATAGATGCATGACTGCCGAATCATACACTAGTGTACTGTATGAACACATACATAAATGGATGGAACCAGCCATACCCAACAGAAACAAGACGCTCTCCTCCAAAAAAAGGAAGCCAATCTGGTGGTTCCCTGCCATTAATAAACTCTACAACAGAAGGAAGAAACTGTTGGAGAAAAGGGTGAAGTCCTAAGTATGGAAAAACTCCCTTATTAGCCTCAACAAAAAGTTGAGATCCCTCATCAAATCCTCTAAAGCCAACTATGAAGGCAGAATTGCAGCAGACACTAAAAACAACCACAAAGCCTTCTATAGTTATATCAAGAATCTTCATGGCAATACTCAGATTTGCTCTGAGTTACTGCACAATGATACCTCCTATACTAAGCTAACAGATATTGCCAACATATTGGTCGACAGATTCAGTGCAATCTTTACCCCTCTCTCCCCCCTAAAACATCAATCTCAATACCAGAAGAATGCCAGGCACCCAGCATTACTGCAGCACAGGTTAAAACTGCATTGTCTAAGGCCAAGACTACAGCTTCCATGGGACCTGGCAACATCCCTGGCTGTGTTATACATGAATTACAAAGTGAACTGGCACCACATCTGTGTACTCTGTTCACTCACAGCCTCACCTCAGGCTTTGTCCCTACCGAATGGTGCACTGCTACAGTCATCCCTCTCCATAAAGAAGGAGCGACTATAGACCCTGGAAATTATCATCCCATTAGCCTGATGAGTCTGATATGTAAGGCTATGGAGCTCATCATCATGGACCTAATTAAGGATATAGGGAATCTCCAAACTCTAGATCCCACTCAATTTGGTTTTGTGAAGGGTAGATCATGCCTGCTCAACCTGGTTGACTTCTATGAGTCAGTCACCTGAGCGGTGGCTGAAGGTAAGGCAGTTCATACAGCTTACCTCGATCTGGCCAAGGCCTTTGATACCATTTCTCACTCATGAATTATTGATAAACTCAGCAAACTAGGCATCAACCACTATATCATTAGGTGGGTTGCAAACTGGCTCACAGATAGAACCCACAGTGTGAAAGTAGCAGACTCCAAGTCAGACTGCCTACCAGTCACGAGTAGAGTCCCACAGGGATTGGTCCTGGGTCCTCTCCTGCATCTACTTCTCAGAAGTCCAGGCCAACACAGAGGGACTCTGGCTGACCAAATTTGCAGACAACTGCAAGCTGGGGGCCATTATGAACTCCCCAAGTGATGCAGACATCCTACAAAAAGGCCTCACTGAGACCAATGACTGGTGTCGAAGCCATGGCTTTAAGCTTAATGCCAAAAAAATGCGTCGTCATCCCCTTTGGGAAAAACTCAGTTTCCACTAATTACCACATCGATGGGAGCCCACTGAACACTGAAGGCGTTATAAGAGATCTGGGGATACAGGTTGACAGCAACCTATCCTTTGACCACCACACTGCCACTGTGGTCAGAAAGTCCTTCTATGTGGCACATCTCATTACCAAGGGTTTTGCATCCACAAAGAAAGAGGTCATCATTTCTCTCCACTCTTCCCTCATTAGACCAATCATAGAATGTAATGCCCCATTTGGCATGTACTTCAGTAGACACCTGCAATAGCTGGAGAGGCCAAAAAATACCTCATGAAGAGGATCATCGGCCTTAAAAACACATGTCCTACATGGACAGACTCAAAAAACTTCATCTATTCTGTCTCATATCTACTAAGAGTCGATCTCTGGTTGACTTACAAAACCATGTCTGACCCAGCTCTGTTAGAAATGCCACATCTAAAGAAATCCCAATCCATCCGCATCACACACTCCAGAGATCTCAACCTCATTACCACAAACAACAGAACATGCTGGAGGGACAGGTTCATAACCCAGAGACTGCCCATGCTCTGGAATAGACTTCCCATACATGTCAAGCAGAGCACCTCACTAGCCCTCTTCAAGAGAAATCTTGATGAGTGGATGGGAATTAGAAAGTTCAACCCGGGGACCACTCCAGTCTACTTGATAGAGGCACTGTGAGCTAATGACAGGTAGCACAATACCAGGGCACTTCTATGGGCTAGGCTTGTAAAGGCCCCAGGGCCATTAGCCTAGTACACACCTATGAACCTATGAAGACAGGCTTCTCAATAGGGGAATGGCACATTAATATAGCAGTAGGATAATGATGTGTAGCCAACATCTGCAGCCACATGAGTCAGGCAAAACTTTCTGAAACATTTTTTCATCCATCTGGATTAGAGCCATTAGAGCATTGCAAGAAAAACATTTATACCCGAGTATTATCTAACCACACCACTTAGGAAGTCATACTTTTGATAGTTCACATTTGACAGCAGATTTCAGCAAACCTGAATCTATGTATTCATCTTCATTACCCTATTGACCACTGTCTGTAATCTGTACATCCAACTGTTCAGCTTGTTGAAAAAGATATTAAACTGAATAAACATAGCTAAGCACAGCTGTATGAAGCACAAAGGGTGATGCAGTCAAAGGCAATTAAGTCACAAGCTATTGGCATAAGCTGTGTACTTCCATTTAACCTTAGTTGACATTTGTTGCCTGATGCCAGACAGTGTGCAAGTGCATAGGTGGAGGAGTAAGGATACAGAAGGGAGAAGATAAATCAGTAGGGTGAGTTGGAGGGAGGGGCAAAGTAGTTCATGATGGAAGAAGGATAATGTTGGCTCATAACGATATGTAGTCAACAGGTACACATAAAACAGTGTACCAAAAAAAAAAAAAAAAAAAAAAACAGTCAGCAACTCATAGCTAATGGCTGGATTAGAACCCTTGAAAGAAGTAAAAAATCTGTCTATACACATATTATGTCATCATGCCCCAAAGAAATTACTGCTTTACAGCATTTAAATAACACAACTGAAGCACAGCGATAACGTACTGAAGAAAAAGAAGGGGTGAACAGAGAGAGACAGACAGACAGACAAATGCATAGAGGAATATCAAAAATATGTTGTGTGGGATGTGTAGGAAAATCTGTAAGGTGTTTTTGTCGTAGTTATTAAATTATCCTTAATAGTCCATACTCTGTCAATGCAGTGCTTGCCATAGCAAGAAATAAGGGGTAGGAGAGTGCAACGAACATGAAGACATAAACAGGATAAGGTTGGTGTAATAAGTCGTCCTATTGGGGCTGCAATAGGTTTATAAATGATGTCTTTCTGCACTATTCATAGCATCATAGGAGATTACTAGGCTATTGACTCAGAAGTCATTTTAAGCCTAGCCGATTTGACCAAATATAATACCGTAGAGGTACTAGTCAATACCCAAGATTGCATTTAGTGATGACTGCCCATGTCCAGGAGGGTTGGGGATGCTATCCCCGATAAGAATTTATGGTGCCCCATCCACTCATCCAAGTTCCTCTTGAACAAGATCATAGAGGTGCTCTGTTTCACATGAATTCAAATAGTATGCTACTGAAATGCTGCATATGGAGAAAAATACAGAAATTTGCGGTTAAATATATGATAGGAATATGAAATGTCATGATTTACTAAATTGACCTGCAGGTGTAATCAAACCCTGGAAGCATGTGCAGACATACAGGACATATAAGACAGACAGAGATGGTGATGGAGACAAAATGTTGGGAGACACAATGAATGGAGATAGGTAGGGGACATTGGAAGTGCATGCAGGTCCAGCTTGAGGACGGTGAGAATCTAGTCCTCACCCTCAGAACTGTCATTACTGCCTCCTTCAGCAGCTCCTTGGGTCAGTGCCAGATGTTGCATTGTTTTTGCAATCTGATGCAGGGCCTTTTCAACCCTGCTGATACCTGCATCAAGGCCCCTCTCCATTATACCCTCCACCAGCCCTGTCAGCTCCTGCCAGGTGACAAAATCACCACTCCCCCTGCTACTGCTCCTGGAAGGTACCACTTCACCAATAGCCAGGGCTGATGCAAGTTGAGCAGGTAGGGCAGGGGTTGTGGAGGTAACACTGAGAGGATGTGAACCAAAAGTGCTGGATGTCTGTGCTGTCATCTGTGGAGGTATGGTGGGCTGAGCCACAGTGGTCAGTCTTCCTCTCTGTGATATCAATCATTTATTTTTCAACAACAAAGTACATAAACAGCAGAATGTTAATAAATTATAAAACACAAATAAATAAGAGAGATATTGTGGGGGAGACAAAAATGATAATTAGATACATGGCATGTCACTTTAATTTAGTTTTTCAATAAACTTTGTTTAGCAGCACATAAACAATTATGATGATTTACTGTTGTATACCTTTGCCACATTCATACATGATGGGAAGTTGTCATAAAATAAACAAATCTCACTGCTATGATATAGCACAGAACAGCCTTTATTTCCCTATGATAGACTGGATATATGCATTCAAATGCAAGAATTGCAATTACCATAATTAAATTGTTCCTGACATACTATTGCTGTTAATATTTTGCAAATAGCTATTCAGTAATAAAAAGTAATTGCTGCTTCTGGGTATTGAACCCACACACATTTTGTCTGGTGTTCTCATTGCTTAATGCAAGCAGCAAGAGTTACTGGGGAAGGCATGCATGCTTGAGATCAAGGTTGAGGCATGCCTGCTCAAGATGCTAGTGACTGTAGGAATGAAAATACATTTCTAGTTTGAATTTGAACCTGATAATTACTCATGTCTTTCTGAGGTGAGTTTATCTCTCCTGGTATACCTCATGGTTTGCAGCTATTTCCTCTGCTGCTGTACAGTGCAAAAAGAAAATAAATATATATGAAAGCATAATGAGTACCTGAGTTGGCTGGCTAGCTCATTAATGCCATATAATAGACAGGTTATGAGTTTGTATACTTACAACTGAGGGGTGTTTCGGTCCTAAATTCAGCCTCCCATTGGTTTAGGAGGTCCTGCTTCCACTTCTTAAGGTCACTGTAGTGGTGATGATGACATTGTTCCCCAGTGCATGGAAAAACAGTTGCACTGGTGACAGCCTTGGCTAAGTAATTTCAAGCCTTAACCTTATTCTGATACCTGGTATAATCCCCCTGCAGCAGCCTATGGCTGTGTGCCACAAATGTCCTGGACTCCTCAGTACCCCACCTTTGTTCTCTAATTTAGCACCATTCTCTTCCTCACCAACCATGTCTGCAAAAGTAAATCTAAAAAATATGTCTGAAATGGTGCCCAATACAGATCTCATGGGTAATTGTGTGCAAAGATGCACAACCTTGCCAACTGCATTTGTGCAATTGAAAGCAAGTGTATTCCTTGGCAGACGAACTGGTACTATTTATATCATGTAGCAGTAAAGGTGTGAAACATGGCATTGAGCTTTGTCATGTGTGATACTCAACCTATTGACACAGGTTCCAATGTTCAACAATGGAATGCTTAACAGCATAACTTTCAATCCTTGCAATTTTGAAGGAAAAAGAGGATGAATTGTGACATATTGTGATGTTGGGGCTTATACAGTGTTAAAATATTGTTGTACCAGCTGGGAATCTAACCCATATAAAGCATTTAAAAATTGAACCTTAGCTTATTTATTGACACTGTCACAGGAGAACTACCTTTTACGCATGCAAAATAGAGATATACTGATTTCAGAAAGAATGGAGATACACTTCAAGTAGACCTGTAAGTGTGTGTGATTTTAATTAGCCCTAGGAATGAATTCTTATGTGAAAGTTAGTATTTCTATTTGTAAATATATTCAGATTGACGTAGCTGAATGAGCTGAGTAATACAGGTTAGGGTATGTTACTTACATGCTTCACAAGATATAAGTGTCTTAAACATATAGGAAATGTGATGAGTTATGATGATTATAACACAAGTATTGTGCCCATCACACATATGCAAGTGGATTTTATATTTAATATCATCATTGTCTTGTTTAAGAAATTGGACACACATTAGCTAGAGGTTATGCCGCGGTGGTGCAGCGGTAGTGTTGTTGCCTCACAGCAAGAGGTTCTTCCGTTCGATTCTCGGCTGGTGTGTGGGGAGTGCCTTCTGTGTGGAGTCTGCATGTCCTCCCCGCGTTCGAGTGGCATTCCGAAAGACATGCATGAATGGGCATGTCTTCGTTGAAGGTTGGGCGTCCAGCTGGCAACTCAGCACCGTAAAAACCTACTGCCAATCATTAGTGGACCGGAGTTTCGCTGTGGCGACCCCTAACCGGGAAAAGCCGAAAGACAAACAACATTAGCTAGAGGTTATATGTGAAACATTAAATTAATAATATATGCTAAATACAAATGTTTACTTATGCAAGCATTACTGATATATTGCTTGCAAAAAACATGCTTAATATTATCATTTTTTTTAGTTTTATCACCATAATCAAAATGATTTGAGAAATGGGATTCTTACACCCTTTGTAAAAGTATTGTCTAGCTGAATTCAAACCCTTAATCATGTGTGTTCTTTATCTAAACTCACTTGACTTACACCTTGTGCCATGAGATAGGTATGTGATAGGTGGAATTTCTCCACTCAGTACTGTCCAAAGTGCTGAGGAACGTTCACCTTTGCCAGACTGGTTTGCACTACATAAAGCAGCGTAAACTAAATTTTTCATGCTTTTTCTTAGATAGTGAACCGTGATTGCATGCTGCCAAGCGGAGAGAAAGTGCAAATTAAAATGAAAAGTATAATAATAATAATAATAATGAATAAAATGTTACATATTGTGAATAATTGCAATGTGATCTCCAAACAGGATTCAAACAATTACACAGCAACACAATGGTATCACAAAATATGCATTCAGTCCATCGTCTGTAAAATTATCAGTTAAGTGAATTCGAACCATGCATCAGCAGTCTTTTTTTCTATAAGCTCACTGCACTTACACATTGTGTCACAGAGAAAGTTACCTGACAGGTCTGTTTTCTTTACTAAGTACTATCCAGATTGCTGATGGCATGCAATGCCCACAGGCTGGTGGGCACTAGATAAGGCAGCCTAAACTAAATTTTTCACTTTTTTCCTTCAGCCGTGAAAGTACATTTTGTGCTGCCAAGCAGTCTACAAATGCAGTAGGCAATATTTATTAGAAGCATTCAGAAACCTTTTTTTGGAATAACAATTTGAAGGAGCATGAAATGAATCACAGACTATGTCTGTCAGTAAGCAGAGCTTCTGCTGCATTACACTGATAACTATTGCCTTCTCACATCTTCTTGCCACATCAGTACTTTCATGTATGTTTCACAATATCAGGACTTTAGCTAATGCCATGGGAATGGAGAAGGGCACAGGGAACAGCAGAAATGCTGTCATTCTTCACACCGCACATGCTATTAATATTGACATAATTTCAAATTACTTATCTGCCCATCTCTTTTTGTAAATACATTCCTAGACCAAAATGGTTGCCAGGATTTATTATGACCTCCCTCAGTAAAATGTTCTGGGGACTGGTTTTGAACCCTGCATCAGCTGTACTGTTTTTCTAAGCTCAGATACACATGTGTATGAAAGCTTGAATTTTTTTACTCAGTATTGTCTCATCTGCTGATGAAAGTACAACAGTGCCAGTCTTATTTATGTTACTGATGGTAGTCCAAATTTGTCAGTGTTTTACCTTGAGCAGTAAAGTGCTGTTCAGTGCTACTGACTGCTACCAGTCAACAGAGCACAATGCCAAACTATGCTCAAATGATAAAAATAAAATTGCCAAAGATTCCAAGAACAGCCACAAGGCATTCTATAGTTATGTCAAGAATCTAAATTGCAATGCTCAGATCTGCTCTGAGCTACAACAGAATGGCATTAAATATACTGATCCCAAGGATATTGCCAATATCCTAGCAGACAGATTCAGTACCAACTTCACCCCCTCTCACCACCTAAAGGGTCCATCTCTATACCAAAAGATTGCCAAATCCCGGTAATCACGGCCACACAGGTAAAAATGCACTCTCCAAAGCTAAGAATACAGCATCCATGGGACCAAACGACATCCTGGGCTGTGTACTACATGAACTACAAAATGAACTGGCACCTCACCTGAGTATCATGTTTAATCATAGCCTCACCTCAGGCTTCGTGCTCAATGAGTGGCACACAGCTACAGTTATCCCACTCCAAAAGGGGGGATCCACCTTGGATCCCGGGAACTATCATCCTATCAGTCTGACGAGCCTGATCTGCAAAGCCATGGAACTTATAAACAAAGACATTGGCAACCTTCAGACACTGGACCCCACCTAGTTTGGTTTCATAAAGGGCCGATCTTGTCTCCTCAATGTGATTGACGTCTTCGAATCAGTCTCCAGAGCCGGAGACAAGAGTAAGGCGGTCCACACAGCCTATCTAAACCTTGCCAAGGCCTTCGATACCATCCCCTACTCTGGAATCATAGATAAATTTACTAAGCAGGGCATTAATCCCTACATCACTCGATGGGTTGCCAACTGGCTTACTGACAGAACCCACACTGTAAAAGTAGCTGACTCAAAATCCAGCTCTAGACAAGTGACAAGCGGAATACCTCAGGGTTCAGTCCTGGGACTGCTCTTGTTTGGCATCTACTTCTCTGAAGTGCAGGCCAGCACTAAGGGACTCTGGCTAACAAAGTTCACAGATGACTGTAAACTGGGAACCATTATTGAATCCTCAAATGATGTGGATATTCTACAAAAGGGCCTTATAGAAACAGATGCTTGGTGGCAGAGCCATGGCCTCAAGCTCAATGCCAAAGAAATGTATAGTTATCCCCTTTGGGAAAAACCATGTACCCAGGAATTTTTTATTTATTTATTTTTTTATTTTGTTTTACATTTGTTGACTGGGATAGTCCGACTGGATACATATCCATTTTGGGTGGAGGCCCGGGGAGAAAAGCTCCAAAGGAAGTTATACAGGCAGAATTGACATAATACACACTAAAGAACAATTACAAGCAATTTGAACACAGTCTGTTAGCCACATGGAGTGTAGGTTATATAATTTAACATGCCTATCGTCTGGTTAACTAAATTACAATACAGTAGATATACATTAACAATATAATACTTGTACCCCAGTGTTACCAAATATTTAGTCAGGCTTAGCGCAAGGGCATAGCCATTGAGTCTTGAAGTACTGCTTGAGGGCTTTCTTGAATTGAGATAGGATAGTGCATATTGTAATGTCAGCAGGTAGCGAGTTCCAAGTTTTGCCTACAGAGTTGGCAAACATGGAGTCCACGGCTGAGTTGTTGGACTTGGTGGTTTGTACTACAAGTCTATTGGGTGAGCAAAGTGGTCTGAGGTTGGTGTGGGGACAGATGATGTTTTTCAAAGTAGGTGTATTTTCAGGTTGGTTAAGTACTTTTTGAGCCACAATAAGTTGGTTATACTGAATCTGCCTACATAGCTCTTGCCATCCCAGATTTTTTAGGTTTATGCAGTGATGTGTTTTGTAGGGCAGGCCAGTGACAAATCTAGCTATGCTATTGTAACAGGCAAAGAGTCTGTTAAGTTCAGTTTTATTTAGGTTAGCAAGTATAGGGGAAGCACAGAAAAGGGTAGAGAGCAGATCGGAGCGGGTGATGGCAGTCCTAGCAGGTGGGGTTAGGAATGGTTTTATTCTATATAGTGAGCCCAATTTTTTATTAATGGATTTTATCATTTTAGCAACATGAGCATCAAATTTGAGATTGTTGTCAACAATTACCCCAAGGAGTTTTGTGTGGATATCTGGGGAGATTATGGTGCCATTGTTAGACTTAATGGAGAAATATATCACTGGGGATTTTTGGGTGGGAGAAAAAAGTAGTAGTTTTGTTTTGTTGGGATTTAGAATAAGACATCGGTCAGCAAGCCAATTTTCAACTAGGTTGAAAGTACACTGAGTAATTAACTCCAGCTCAGCCTGGGTGGTACCAGTGCAGATCAACGTGGGGTTGTCTGCATACTGAATGCAGTTAGCCTATGGGATGACAGCATGGGGATCATTAATAAATATGGAAAACAGCAGTGGACCCAGAATAGACCCCTGGGGGAAACCTAGGGTATTGGGTAAGAGGTTGGACAGATTGTTCTACCATAGTACAGCCTGTTGTCTATTGTGGAGATAGGATTGGAACCATTGAAGGGAGTGATGACCTAGGGACATTTTTGTCAGGGTGTGGATAAGGAAATGATAGGTAACCATATCAAAAGCCTTAGAGAGATCCAAGAAAAGGGCTGAGGATAGCTTGTTGTTGTTTCTGTTATAGTTTATATCATTAATGAAGGGGAGGAGGGCTGTGGTGATACTGTGATGTGGTCTAAAGCCATGCTGATATTTAGCCAGTCGATTGCTCTGGGTTAGGAAGTAAAGACGTTGTTTGTGGATGCACTTTTCCATGATTTTTGCCAGTGGTGACAAGATGGCTATGGGTCCATAGTTAGATAATTCAGTAGAGCTAACACCTTTATTGGGAGGTATGACATGAAATATTTTCCAGATAGAGGGGACTTTGGCTTCAGATATTGATCACTTAATTAGAATGGAGATGGGGAATACTATAAAATCTGCGTCTTTTTGTAAATATTCAGCAGAGAGAAGGTCAGCGGCAAGGGTGGTAGGTTTTTTTTTTGATTAGAGTACGAATGAAAGATGTGGATACAGGTTGGAAGCTAAAGGAGGACTGGGTACTGAGACTGGTATCCTGAGTGTTAGTGGGGTTTAAGGGTAGCTGGCTCGCTAGGGCTTGTATAGTTTCCATAAAGAAACTATTAAAGATGTTAGCAGTATCCTCTGGTAGTTTATCAGTAGAGGCTGAGGGAGATGGAGTGGTGGTTTCTCCTGGGTGCATTAGTTTGTTTATTCCTGCCGAGAATTGTTGAGGAGAATTTTGGTTGCCTTGCGGGAGATTAAAGTAATAGTTTTTTTTATCTAGTAAGATGGATCTTTTAGTCTCATTTCTTAGTTGCCAAAATTTTATTTGATTTATAGGAGTTTTTGTAGCACGCCAGGTAGCCCATGCCTTATTCCTGATTATAATTTTTGATTTGGTTTCTTTAGAGGGTCATGGGGCAACTTTAGTATTAATCCTAGTGGAGCAAGCAGGTGCATGAGAATCAAGGATGGGGAGGAATTTATTGTTAAAGTAGGCAAGTGCTTCGTCAAAGGACAGGTGTTTTAGGGGGGGAGACCAGTTGCATGATTTAAGTTCATCCTGAAGTTTTTTGAGGTTAAAGTTTTTATTATTTCTTACGGCTTTATAGGTGGGCTGGTGGGGGTTATAGGATTTGTGTTTATAAATAAAGGTGAGAAAGTGATCACTAAGGTCGTCAGGGCTGGTCCCTGATGTGCACATTTGGGGGTGGCTATTGATTAATATCCAGTCTAGTATGCTTTCTTTTTGATTATGTTTACCTAATCTGGTGGGGGTGGATATGACCTGTGTGAACCCATACAGGTTTACATGGGTGGTAGGAGATTGTGAGGAGCAGGTGTTCCAGTCAATGTTAACATCTCCGAGTACTATGGTTTCCTGTGGATAGTTATCAGGTAACCAATGGAGGATATCCTCTAGTGTGTTAGTATTATTCCCTGGGGGAATGTACAAACATACAATATTTATGCATTTGTTTTTGTTGATTTGGAACTTGGTGGAAAGTATTTCAGCTTTATCGATCTGGGGTGGTTGAATGGGGTCTGAGGTGACATTTAGTGTGGATTAAGAGTACAGCTACACCCCCCTTCCTAGTTATACGGTTATGTCTAAGTATGTTATACCCAGGTAGTAAGATTTCATTATCCGAGGTTGCTAGTTTTAGCCAGGTTTCAGTAAGGCACAGAATATCAGGGGATTGAACTTGTAGGAGAGCATGTAGGTTATGTACCTTATTATTAAAGCTCCTAATGTTTAGGTGGCAAACAAGGAGGGAGTTGGGGGACCTTATTGTGGATGGTGTTTTGGTAGGGTTGTTTTCGTTAGAGGTTATGCTATCTGAGTTAGAAGGGCCAGGGTTCGGGTGAATATCTCTGTCTATAGTGAGGTTATTGCATAGGTTTATTATTAGCTTAAGGAGTTTGTATATAAGTCTCTGGAACTGTTTAGATTTTGAGCTGATGTATTTAGGTTGGATAGGTTGATGTATTGTTGTAGATATAGAGTTGGGTATGGGAGTTCCTATTGGGTGGGCTGTCATACTTGACATAACTGGGCAAGTTTGACATTTTGGGTAGTGAAAACCAAGGTAAGACTGATTTTCATAAATGGAGAGGAGGTATGGAATTAAACATGAGGGGTAACAGAGAGAGAGGAGACATTGTTTTGTATGGTGACATAGTTGGTGAGTGGGTAATATATTAAGTATAGTGTCTTCAATATTATAAGGATGGATTAGGACAGAGTGTTGGGGAGAGGGGTGATGGGCCGGGTTAGAATAAGCAGTACAGTACTGATTGGAACTGATGGGAAAGGGGGGAGGAAATAATAGGCAGTGGAGGCGGGTGTAAGAGGTGGGGGCTAAAGAGGGCTGAGATCCTGATTGGGTCAGATAGGAGGGGTGTGATTTTGTGGCTATAAAGCTAGCAGTAGTAGGGGCTGGTGTGAATTGAGGGCAGGGAAGGGGGCGGAGCGAGCCCAAGCACAGCAAGGGCGAACAGAGCAGGGCTTTATCAGACTCAAGGATCTTGAAACCTGCAGTTATATGCTTGGAGTTAATTTTATAGGTAAGGCTTTTTATATGAAATAGACTTTTTATTTTATTTGTAAAATTGAACAGTTTCAGGTGAACCTTTGTCAAGTTTGGGGCATGGAGTACACTTATTTTTAGCTTCCAATTTTTGTTAGAATTTAATGAATACTTTCATATTTTATTCCAATTTTTGGTACTGGGGAGTACTTTAGTTTGTCCAAACAGGTTTAGTTTTAGGGGTTGGTTAGGCAATATGGGATAAATGGGCTAGGCAAAATGGGATAAAAGGGCTATCTAAATGTTCTACAGACCCAGGCAAGCAACTGTGGTATTCACAGAGAGAATTAGGATGTATTAACCTTGGCAGGACATTTAGTTCGAGGGGCAGCTCAAGGCAGATATGCTGTATGTGAATTCAGCTTTGTAACGTCCTTCTGGTTTGAAGGACTGCTGTTGGAGGGGATGGTTCCTTGTCAGGACATTTAGTTTGAGGGGCAGCTCAAGGCAGATATGCTGTATATAAATTCAGCTTTGTAGTGTCCTTCTGGTTTGCAGGACTGCTGTTGGAGGGGATTGTTCCTTGGCAGGACGTTTAGTTCAAGGGACAGCTCAAGGCAGATATGCCATATGTAAATTCAGCTTTGTAGCATCCTTCTGGTTTGCAGGACTACTGTTGGAGGGGATGGTTCCTTGGCAGGACATTTAGTTCGAGGGGCAGCTCAAGGCAGATGTGCTATATGTAAATTCAGCTTTGTAGTGTCCTTCTGGTTTGCAGGACTGCTGTTGGAGGGGATTGTTCCTTGGCAGGACGTTTAGTTCAAGGGACAGCTCAAGGCAGATATGCCATATGTAAATTCAGCTTTGTGGCATCCTTCTGGTTTGCAGGACTGCTGTTGGAGGGGATGGTTCCTTGGCAGGACATTTAGTTCGAGGGGCAGCTCAAGGCAGATGTGCTATATGTACATTCAGCTTTGTAGTGTCCTTCTGGTTTACAGGACTGCTGTTGGAGGGGATGGTTCCTTGCAGGACGTTTAGTTTGAGGGGCAGCTCAAGACAGATATGTTGTATGTAAATTCAGCTTTGTAGCATCCCTCTGATTTGCTGGACTGCTGTTAGAGGGGATGGTTCTATGAGGGAGAGGGCTGCTGACTGGGTCTAAGAGCACTAGTATGCCACATAAGTGGCAGTACACTAAACACCGAAAGTGTGATAAGGGACTTAGGGACACAGGTGGACAGTGGTCTCACCTTCGATAACCACATAGCCGCAACAGTCAGGAAATCCTTCTGTGTGGCACACCTCATCACTAAGGGCTTTTCATCCAGAAAAAAAGGAGGTCATTGTCCCACTGTATTCATCCCTCATTAGACCCATCATAGAGTACAATGCCCCGTTTGGTATGTACCTCACAAGACATCTGCAACAACTGGAAAGGCCACAGAAATACCTCACTAAAAGAATCACAGGCCTAAAGCAGATGCCCTATGCTGACCATCTAAAAAACCTCCAGCTATACTCTGTCGCATATCGCCTACTCAGAGGTGATCTTTGCTTAACATACAAGGCCATGTCAAACCCAGTGCTGTTGGACATGCTACACTTAAAGAAATCCCAATCCCTCAGAGCCAAATGCTCCAGGGATCTAAACCTGGTCATCACAATGAACAAAACATGCTGGAGGGATAGGTTCCTGACCCAGAGACTCCCCATACTCTGGAATAGACTGTCCATACATGTCAAGCTGAGCGCCTCTTTGGCCCTCTTCGAAAGGAACCTTGACGATTGGATGGGAGATAGGAAATTCACCCCGGGGATCACTTCAGTCACCCTGCTAGACAGAGGACCAGGAAAGTAAATATTCTGGGAAGAAATAGCCAGGCAATTGTTATGGCTAGGCTTGTGTAGGCCCTAGGGCTGATAGCCTAGTACCAACCTGTGAACCAATGAACCTATAAGGAAACAAATTGGAAACAGCTACTTTAAATGTACATTTCTGATGTTTAAGCAACTTTGTTATCTTGCAACAGGACCCTGTTTGGATTTGAACTATCAAATCACGGTATTAAGAAAATAATTGAAGAGTATTTCACATATTTACCTCAGGCAAAGTCACTACCTGTAACATTATGTTCTATAACAGTATAATAACAGCAATGAATGAAAAATTGTGCTGTGATGTAATTTATGTAGATTTAACTTCAGCATTTGATAGGGTCACACACAAAACACAGATCAATAAATTAGAACAACTTAGTATCAATGTACTCTTGATAAGATGGATAGGTGCATGGCTTACAATTAGGACATGGCAAGTATCATACAGCAGTTAGGTGAAATTTGACGTTACAGTAAGGGTGTCCTAGGCCTATACTTGTCTAGATTGTCTCTTTCAGATCTAACTTTTAAATATGTAGTGTTCTACATTCTGTATACAGATGTGTTGAATATGGGTAAACTGATTACTTGTGTTACAGATAGGGCTTGACTGCAAAAGAACTTGACTAAATTGACCATCTGTGCACAGTAGAATAACATGGTGATAAATACATCAAAAACTAAGCATATGAGATTTGGAAGACATAAATTGAAAGGTGAATATTTAATACAACACATGGTGATTGAAATTGTAGATTCATTTAAGGACTTGCATATATGGGTAGCTTCAGCTTTGAGTTTTTCTAATCATATCCATGATAGTTATAGAACTATAGGTTGCATACAACAATTTATAAAGTGTAGGAAAACAGAAATAATGAAGTCATTCTTTGTTAGTTACATTAGACCCAAACTTAAGTATGGAATAACAATATGGAAAATTTATAAGAAAGCAAGCATGAGTAAACTGGAAACAGTACAGCGGAAATATACCAAGGGCATTCATGGATGTGAAAATTTAAATTATTATGAAAGACTAAAATATCTTACCTTGTACAATGTTTCATATAGATATTTAAGAGGAGACCTTATTCAGGTATATGGGGCATTTAGAGACAGCTTCCTCTTGGAATGTCTGGGGTTATCAAAAAGTAGTGGTAGCCGCGGTGGTGCAGCGGTAGCATTGTTGCCTCACAGCAAGAGGTTCTCCTGTTTTAGTCTCGGCTGGAGTGCCTTCTGTGTTTTGTCTGCATGTCCTCCCTGCGGTCGAGTGGCGTTCGAAAGACATGCGTGAATGGGCATGCCTTCACTGAAAGTTGGGCGTCGGGCTGGCAACTCGGCACCATAAAAATCTACTGCCAATCATTAGCGGACCAGAGTTCCGCTGTGGCAACACCTAACTTGGAAAAGACAAAGAAAGAAAGAGTGAAGAATCATCAGACAACCTATTTAGAAGATTCTGTAGGAATGAGAAGTATACTAATTGGCTGTCTAAAACAGTAGCTGATGCATAGAACAAACCACCACATTACATTAAAACAAGCGCTAGTTTAGATATTTTTAAGAATAGCCTAGAAACTTACTATAGGAACAACCTGTTTTGGTATATTGGCAGGCTAGAAGGGCATCATTACCAGTGCTTGAAATATTTGTATGTATGTATGCATGTAAAATATTTGTGTGTGTGTGTGTGTGTGTGTGTGTGTGTGTATATATATATATATATATATATATATATATGTATGTATATATATATATATATATATATGTATATATATATATATATATATATATATGTATGTATATACATATATGTATGTATATACATATATATATGTATATACATATATAGATATAGATATAGATTAGATATATGTGTGTGTGTGTGTGTGTGTGTGTGTGTGTGTGTGTGTGTGTGTATATATATATATATGTATGTATGTGTGTGTATATATATATATATATATATATATATATATATATATATATATATATATATATATATATATATATATATATATATATATATATATATATACATATACATATATGTAAATATATATAAGTATATGGTTTTCCATCATAAGGTCGAGCACACAGTGTTCGAACCTGTATATGTGCGAATTTTGTTAGCAAATCCTGGCATGCTGAATGGTTGGAATGTCACACAAACACCGAAATCAACATTTCCGACCACTCTGTACCAATAAATGTGTGCTAACATAGGCCAAAAAGGGGATGGGAGTTTGCGATTTGCAACATCTGCATTTGAAATTGTGGGATGTTGCCTCACTCCTTTCGGACATACGCGCTCGACCATCCACCGGTTGGCATTATGATGGTAACCCAAATATATATATATATATATATATATGTATACTGGCTAAGGGAAAAGTGTTTAAATGTACTGAAAATGTGAAAATGTGATATTATATCAAGTCATATAACCAAAAACCAGACAACGAAAGTGCTGTACACAGAAACGTCTAATCAAAAGCATAAATGCTGAATTTTCCACATGGCGTTTTCGTCCAAGAACCTCTCAGACTTCTTCAGACATGATATAAAACACTTCTGAATACATACTTTTATACCATTCACCTTAATTAACTAATTACACTTTTTTTCAAATAATACAGTATTTAAATTGATTTAACTGTGTTGCATGATTATTAACTGAACTGGAAGTTTTGACTCTGCTCTTCAGTTAGGTTTCCCACCTACCCTCCCTGTTTTTGTTTTGGTGTTAATCTTAGTGGCCTTGCAACTGCCCGCCCCTCTTGTAAATTTGTGTTTGGATACTCCTTCTGGGCCCATCTCATTTGCTCACTCAACTGAGTGCAGTGAGATCATATTCTGATTTCAGGCACTCTTACTGTGTACAAAGAGAGCATCTGGGAAAGAGAACAAAAAAAAAAATTTTTAAGCTTGTTTCCTGCCTTTCCTGTTAAGTGGTCTAGACTGTTTGTAGGCTTCTGAGCCCCCACGCCCTTCTGTGTTGGAGGGAAGCCTTTCCTCACTTGTCTAGTGGAAAGCAGTTTTTAGTACTTAATAAATAAGCACTTATCCAGGCATGTCTAAGGGTCAGCTCCCATTGATTTCTCCTGTCTACCTGATAAATCTGGGCATCTTGGAGCAATGCAGCAATTGCCTCATGTACACAGACAACCCTCTCCTCCTACCACCCAACACTACAACCTGTGAGAGATGCACTTATATAGCCAAACTGGAAGCAAAGCTCTCTTCACCCAAGACTGGACTAGACAGTCAGGAGGAGAAGGTAAACAATTGCACCACACCCCACTCATCACATAGTCCCTCAAAACCTACACCACCAAAAAACACACATAGAAACACAAAACACACACCTACATTCATGGAGGCTCTCAATAAAAACCTGCCCAAGCATCAGGGACATCCAAAGCATAAACACAAGCAAACTCCACCCCCCAACACAACCCAAATGACACATAGCCCACAAACTCAGTGTGCCACTCAACCACAGCCCATAAGGCATAACAATGTACCCAACACTCTAGTCATAGGTGACTCTATAGTCAGGCACACTGATGTTCCACTCACTAGACTAAACAAGGAGAAAGTTACTGTCAGCTGCCTGTCAGGTGCCAGGATCTGCCACATAATGCATGCACTCAGGTCACTCCACAATAAGTACAAATATGACACCGTCATTGTCCATCTTAGTGTGAATGCCCTGAGACTTACCTCCCTGGACTACATGAAAAGAGACATGGAGGAGCTCTCCGATCTTGTATCCCATGCAGGTATGACCCTAACCCTGAGTAGCATCCTGCCATCACCCAGAATGATACCACAGTACAAGGACAAAATGATTGACTTCAACAATTGGCTAAGCTTCTGGTGTCATTCTAAGGGGATCCAGTATTTGTCTGCCTGGGACGACATGATTGACAGTCCACGATGCTTTGCCAGAGATGGCCTGCACCTGTTGCCCTTAGGATTCTGGATACTGTCTAAGGCTCTTGCCACCCCTATAGTGCCTTTTTTAGGCAAGGTTCAAATGACAAATTCACCACCGTAACAGGTACAAGCAACTAAATCTGAGGGTAATGCTACTCAATGCTAGAAGTCTAAACCTCAAAATGCACTCACTCGAGGCACTCCTTAAAATGGAGAACATTGACATCTGTGCAGTGACAGAGACCTGGTTCAAAGCTCCAGAGAGCACCCCTGCATTACCAGGCTTCAGTTCATACCACACCTTTCAGCCACCTAATCCAGAAAGAAGCACTAAAGGCGGAGGCGTGTCCATATTCATTAAGGATATCCACACCTCCAGGCTAGTTGCACAGCATAATGCATCCGAGATTATCCAAGCGCAACTAACTCTGGGCAAGACCGCAATCCAGATTGTAGCTTGCTACAGACCCCCCACTATGCCCCAGGATTCACACTCCTCATTTCTTGATACACTGGAAAGTATTAGGGTACAACCCAACACCCTAATAATGGGTGATTTCAACTACCCCACCATTAACTGGGAAAACTACTCATGTACCAACTCTTTTGCTCAACATTTTCTAGAATTCATAAATTCCAACGCCTTGGATCAACTTATTCACACCCCCACCAGAGGCAGCAATATCCTAGACCTGGTCATTACCAACATGGGAAACTGGTGTTCCACACCAGAGGTCAATTCCTCGTTGGTCAGATCCGACCACAAGCTAATCAGCCTAGACATCCGCATCCCACCCCCACCCCCAATTAGGGAAACCATCGTAAAAAACTTCTCCAAAGCCAACTTCACACTTCTTAAGACAGAAGTGGCAAACTTCATGACACCCATGCAGACAGACAATAGAGGTATGACTGCCAAATCCTACACAAATGCACTTTATAACCACTTACATGAGTGCATGGATCATGCTATCCCTAATAGAACCAAGAAGTTGTCCTCCAAAAAAAGGAAGCCAATCTGGTGGTCCTCTGCCATAAACAAACTCTACAACAGAAGAAAGAAACTGTTGCAAAAAAGAGTAAAATCCCATGACTGGAGGAACTCCCTGGTCATCCTCAGTAAGAAGCTGAGATCCCTCATAAAATCCTCCAAAGCTAGTTACGAAAACAAAATTGCCACTGACTCTAAAGACAACCATAAAGCATTCTATAGCTATGTCAAGAATCTAAATGGGAACACTCAGATCTGCTCTGAGTTACAGCACAATGGCACAAAATATATAGAACCAACTGATATTGCCAACATCCTAGCAGATAGGTTCAGTGCTAACTTTACCCCCCTCTCACCCCCTAGAGGGCCCATCTCTATACCGGAAGAATGCAAAGTTCCTATAATCACGGCTGCACAGGTAAAAAACACACTCTCCAAAGCCAAGAACACAGCATCCATGGGACCTGACAATATCCCAGGCTGCGTTCTACAAGAACTACAGAATGAACTGGCACCCTACCTAAGTACCATGTTCAATCATAGCCTCACCTCAGGCTTTGTACCCACTGAATGGCGCACAGTGACGGCTTTCCCACTCCACAAAGGGGGAGCCACGATGGACCCCGGGAACTACCACCCCATTAGCCTGACGAGCCTGGTCTGCAAGGCCATGGAACGTATCATCGTGGAACTCATAAACAAAGACATTGGTAATCTCCAAATTCTGGACCCTACCCAGTTTGGATTTGTAAAAGGCAGATCATGTCTCCTAAATCTGACTGACTTCTTTGAAGCAGTCACCAAAGCCACAGATGAGGGTAAAATGGTTCGCACAGCTTATCTAGATCTCGCCAAGGCTTTCGACACCATCCCCCACTCTGGAAATATAAATAAGCTCACTAAACTAGGTATAAATCCCTATGTCACAAGATGGGTTGCCAACTGGCTCACGGACAGAACCCACACTGTGAAAGTAGCAGATTCCAAATCTGACATCAGACCAGTGACAAGGGGAGTAACACAGGGTTCAGTCCTGGGTCCTCTCCTGTTTGGTATCTACTTCTCTGAAGTGCAGGCCAACACAGAAGGTCTTTGGCTAACAAAGTTTGCAGATGACTGCAAACTAGGAGCCATAATAAAAACTCCTAATGATGTGGACAAACTACAAAAGAGCCTCACTGAGACAGATACCTAGTGTCAAAGCCATGGCCTGAAGCTCAATGCCAAAAAGTGTATTGTCATCCCCTTTGGTAAAAACTCTGTACCTGTGAACTACCACTTAGCTGGTAGTCTACTTAATGCCGAAAATGTGATAAGAGACCTTGAGACACAGGTGGACAGTAGTCTCTCCTTTGATAATCACATTGCCACAGTGGTCAGGAAATCCTTCTACGTGGCTCATCTCATCACAAAAGGATTCTCATCCAGAAAAAAAGAGGTCATTGTTCCCCTCTACTCATCACTCATTAGACCCATTATAGAGTACAATGCCCCTTTTGGTATGTACCTCACAAGACATCTACAACAACTGGAAAGACCACAGAAATACCTCACAAAGAGGATGACTGGCCTCAAACAGATGCCCTATGCAGACCGTCTCAAAAAAACTACAGCTTTACTCCATCGCATATCGCCTACTCAGGGGCGATCTCCTGCCTAACATACAAAGCTATGTCAAACCCAGAGCTGTTGGACATGCTCCACTTAAAGAAATCCCAATCCCTCCGAGCTACACGCTCTAGGGACCTTAACCTTGTCACCACAATAAACAGAACATGCTGGAGGGATAGATTCCTGTCCCAGAGACTTCCCATACTCTGGAACAGACTACCTATCTATTTTCAAACAGAGCTCGTCATTAGCACTCTTCAAGAAAAATCTTGATGATTGGATGGGAAATGGGAAATTCACCCCGGGGATCACTTTCAATGGCTCTGCTCAACAGGGGCACAGGAAAATAATTTTCTTGGGTGGTGAAAGCCAGGGTACATTTTTTGGCTAGGCTTGTATGGGCCCTAGGGCCGATAGCCTAGTACCTACCTATGAACCTATGAATTAATTAATTGATATCTTTAAAAACATATTATCATTTATTATAAAATTCTTAAAAAATGAATGAATTAGATATATAACTGTATTAAAACCACCACAATTAATTAAAATATATACACATGTAATGTTATAATAATGTCAAATGTATATATATATATATATAAGTAGATGAATATAATAAATAACTTGATAATTAATACCTAAACAGAAATTATAAAAAGATGATGTTTTTTAAAAAATGAATATATTATATACACACAACTGATTTCTAAAAGGCCACTTCTATAATTTTGCAGATCTAAGCTTTAACAGAGGTAGAACTGAAATGGAATCGTTAAGCCCTGGGGTTTTATTAGCTTCCAGAATTATCTGCGTAAATGTTTCTCTAAATTCCAATTTGGTTTCCCAGGGACCCCCTCTTGCTTCCTGGGGAACCATTTCTATTACAGAAAAAAGAATTGTGCATTACTGCACTCTAATGTGTGTTTAAACAAGGCATTTGTACTATTCTTTTTCCCACATCATTCAGATGCTCGTATATTCTGCGTTTCAGTTGTCTTTCCATTTTAACTACATAAAAGGCATCACAGGATCCACATGTAACTAAATAAACTAATCCCTTTGAATTACAATTAGAATAATTTTTGTTATATAGTTTTGTGTCTTACTTGTAAATATACCTCTTCCCCTTGTAATATGTATTTGCATTGGTTACAGGCACCACATTTGTATGTCCCCCTCCTTTTTTGTGTGAATATCTGTGTATTAACTGCTTGTTCTAATACATTTTTAATATTCTGTCCTTTTCTAAAAACAACATTTAGAGGTTTGTTCTTAAATACCTCTAAATCCATAAATTCAGAGAACTTTTTCCACTCCCTTTCTAAAGTGGATTTAATCAAGTTTGCCGTTCCACTGAAATTAGTCACAAAGGCTCTACCAAAGTCTTCCTGATTTGTTTTTTATATTGTGCCTTGTGTGTGAGTAAGTGGGCCTGAAGCTAACATCGGTTTATACTTATCATTTCTTCCTTGTTTCACTTCTGTCTGTATACTATTGATCAGAACTATAGGATAGCCGCTATCTATGAACATTTTCTCCAATACTTTACATTCATTCTGAAAATCAGAATCCAAGGATGTCATATGGCTAACCCTAACATACTGACCCTTGATAATACTTTTTTTCTGAAAGTAAGGATGTGCACTACTATAGCTAATATATGTATTGGAAAATGTAGGCTTTCTATAAACTACTGATTTAAATCCTTTACCAGTATTAAATATAGTCACATCTAAATAATTACATTTTTCTAATGTTACCTGATGTGTGAACTGCAAAAAGGTAGTAGTTCCAGAAAGATAATTCATGAATTTTTCCAACGTGGCCTTGTCCCCTGTCCAAAAAATACAGATATCATCAAGGTATCTAGTATAAAGTTTCCAGTGCTATGAGAAGGGACAGGTATGAATAAATTTAGATTCCCATACAGATAAAATAATGTCTGCGTAGGTGGGGGCACAACTAGCCCCCATAGCAACTCCCTGTTCTTGCCGGTAAAATTCCCTTTCAAAAAACAAGAAGT